>NC_056730.1:1087406366-1087428866 GCF_019279795.1 Protopterus annectens | reverse complement strand
GAATTGCCACACAGTAGTACAGATAGTGTTGCTGCCCATAGGTGAGGCATGACAATGCAATACCCTGCTACGCCTGTGGCATGTGCATTAGATGCATATCCCTGTAGTTCCACTGTTGTGATATACAATGGGTTGTATTGCAATCATGGACAATGTGTGATGGTGGGTATGTCAGAGTATCATCATGGGTTCCAGTGAGTACAATATCCACTAGGGGATGTGGGTGCAGTGTTGCCAATTACACTGTCATTACACCATGGTACACCCGGTATATGCCCATGTACCACTTTATGGTGACCGCTGTCACCATCAACCATACAGATAACTGATACCACAATCCAGCCCAGTTATGTATGTGCTGTGTGCAGCCTACCTGTAACACATTGATCACACGGACATGTTAGCATTGATAGGCCCAAGTCTCTTGGATGTGTGTCTGCCTGTTATGTGTCTGTTAATGTGTATATGATGGTATGTCATGCTATGTATTGTCCATATACAACCATTACATCCCCCATTACAATACTGTACATGTCTGGGAATGTTCTGCATGTAACATGTAACCTGAAAGACACCTCACCCTAAACGCTGTGTGTGTGTGTGTGTGTGTGTGTGTGTGTGTGTGTGTGTGTGTGTGTGTGTGTGTGTGTGTGTGTGTGTGCAATGAAAGCCACACAGTTCAGTAGCACTACATAACTAGGTAGGGGTCTAGTAGCAGTGTTGCCAAGTAAGAGTGTGTGTGTATGTGGATGAGTCTGCATCAGGCTGCAGATTATACATATCCCAGTGTGTCACCTGTCCATGTGGCACAGGCAATAACTGTTATACAAACCTGTGACATGTGTTCAACTGTTCCCCAAATATGTAACAGCCATGGTGTCACCACAGTGCCATACCCCTTGTGGAATATGACTGCAGACCATCCTCCTTCTGACACATGTACACCTACAACACAAATGGATAACATTATGGAGACCATAATCACCCAGTGTTACTAACAACTATAATGCATCATTGCTGGATGGCTGCACTACCTGACATGTATGCATTAAACATTACTCCTGACAACATGTCACACTGCATTACATTGGTACACTCTAGTACAGTCACTGTGTGCATCAGAACCATATTAGCCTGTCCCTGCATTGATGTTACAGATGTCAGGGATGTGGCATAGGTATCATCATATGCACAGGGTGCATTGTTGGTTTGCCAGAGGCCAAGGTTGGGTCATACATTTGACACCATGTGTGTGGGTGAGGGGTGTAATTAGTTGAAATGGGCATGGTGATGTGCTGTGTGTAGGTATGGGGCTGCCCTAGGTGTGGTTGTGTAGTGTGTGGGCATGCATGCACACAGCCCTTCCATGTGGCTGCCCTATACAGGTGTTTATGCACAACTGCAGACCATACCTGGCAGGATGTGCAGTTCACTGTCTCCGGCCACAGACATGTGGACTGTGCCTACCAGGGGTTCCATGTCGACGTCCAGGTACAGTCCTCGATATACTACTCTCCCCTGATGATGGCAGATGTCCGCTGGGACCAGGTCCCTCCTGGGACTGGCCAGGACCATGTGCTCATGGTCTGCTGAGGTGTAGTGTGGCCAGAGCTCCACCACAGTGCTCGGGCTGGTTCTGCCACTATGGTAGCGCCTTGGTGTCCTAGCAGGTCCACGCTGACTGCCAGCTGTTGGTGTTGCTGGCTTATGTCCATGCAGCTGTCACTGCACTCCCACCACATGTTCAAGCATGGACAAACCTTGGTTGATGAGGCCCATCATCTCACCAAGCCATCTATCCATGACCTCGGTATGAGCATGGAGGGCACTAGACAATTCATGGAAGTTGTCACTTGCAGATGTGAGAGCAGCCCTCTGCAGCCTCAGGCCCTGTCTGGTGTACAGTTTTATTTGTTCCTGCACCCCCATGACAGCCTGAAACATGCACCTGGTGGTAACACTTGTGGCACTTCTGCCAGGGGCATGATGACCAGCAGCCCTACCACAAGCACCCTGGAATATCTGCCTATGTGGTGTCCTGCCAGACATCTAGCTATGACTGCTGTGACCAGACACAGTAGGCATGGATATCACACTCTACTGTGCACTGCCACCAACTGCCAACTGTCCCTCTTCTATGGCCACTGGTGATGGGGTATGTATAGGCACTGAAACTGTGTGCGGGGTTGGGGTGGCTAAGAGGGGGATGTCAAATGTTGGCTCTGTTTTGGCCCCTTACAACCCCACCTGTGCCTTAACAGTACTATCATAATATTTGGTGTCTGTATGGAAACCAACTTCAGATTGCATGTAGGAGGGACCCTGACCCACTTCGCCACCTGTGGGTGAAAACAAGAAATGCACTTTAAGATTTGTACAGCATTGCGTAACAGTACACACATATACACACACACACACACACACACACACACACACACACGCACACACACACACGCACACACACACACACACACACACACGCATTCCACCTTAATATCTACCTGTCTGTGATTTTACAGACAGTCCCACGTTTATTCCCATAAGTTCCCCATCCTGCCTCACACTTAGTAACATACACTCAGTAATACCACTCATTAATGTATCATTCCTCTAAATGCCTAGACAAGTGATCACAACACAAGACCTGTTACTCCATTACCACCTTGACCTGAGTGGTGTAGGTTTTACATGGCCTCACTGCTGTCATTCAGTGTTCACCCTGTGTATGTCCAGACATCGTGAGCATGGTCCCTAAATGTGAGGGGCTACTACGTTCACTACATAATGTCACACACTGGAATGTCATGTGTCAGTATTGCTCAGTACATGCCAGATATGCTGCTCAATCAACCTATCATGTGGCAACTGTAATACATGGATACACTCGCTGGTATTGTCTAGTAATTCCCCAATGCATCTCTAGTGCTGCATACGTGGGTTGTCGTTCACCTCACTGCTGAATGCAATATTAAGGGTATATCTGGTGTCTACTTTCCTTCCCAATGTATGTTCCATGTGACAGACCTTATTATACTATCAGCTGTCCTGTGATTACATATCAGACAAGTATTCCTAATGTGTCATGTGTCAGTCCATGTCCATGTACTGCACGATCCCAAAGGGAAGCACTGCCGTATGAACAACCCCACAATCACACATGTGCATACATGGATACCCACTCAAACACACACACACACACACATCCACACACACATCCTACATGCATCAACCTCCTTTCACTTCACCAGATTGAACCTACAGACAAAATGACCACCCACCCAAACACACATATACAGGTGAGGTCGCACAAAGATAGTACACATAGTCCTCCCATTACTCATCTGTCAACATGCATAACATATGGTACACAACAGCATGCAGTGCAGCTATAGTCAATCCATGCTAGCAACTGTATACATGTGTGTGATGCATGGGCTGTGTTAGTAGGTGATGGCCCTTCCCCTGGAAAGCACTGCACCCATGTACACAGTATTGCTGTGCACCTGTTCTGCACCCCACCATATACTGTGCACCAAACCTCACAGGTGTATAACCCATTGCTGAATGTGTAGTACTGTGACAGTTATGTCAGCTCTAATGCTCACAGCCCCTATGTTTTTCAGCAACACATACCTGGGATGATATGTGGACAGATGTCATTTGTGAATGCCTGATGTCTGGTTTGCAGATCTCAATATCAGTGGACCATGTATGGTCAATCCAATACTATTACACTGACAACCATCAGACCATACCATGGCTATGGGGAGTGTACACACCCTTATTGTTATGACACACCCTTCCTTGATCTGCCATGGGACAACATCACTGAATATATTAACAATACATGAGCCTGATTTGTGACATATGTGCTGTACATTCACATGCAGTGTCTACAAAATGTGTTAGGTGTGTGGATGCTGACCATGATGCATACATATCATGATGGTTTGTTGCACCTATTATTATGTGTACTACAGCAGTCACTATTCCTGGCATGGGTATACTAGCATGGGCCACTGCATTTCCCAGTGTATGATCAGTCTGCCCTACACATGTCCCCCGACTCTGCATGATTGCAAGGTCTACTCATGTGCACATCCTTTGGTGTTCACACACTACCGTCACTATTGATGTGGAGGTAGGGTTATGTCTGCCACAGTTCCTGAACCTGATTGTGTGCAGAAACAGCCATTATTAGCATCCTTAGGATCCCTGCTGCAGTGCACTGGTGTGTCATGCTGACACCCCCTCCCCACCTTCAGCTTTTTTGCAGATGCTTGACAGGTATGGCCTACACATGTGTGTCAGTTTGCAGTGTCCCATACACTGAACACCATGTGTTTCAGCCTAGTCCCAGCTAATAATGTGGACCACAGCAATACATTATGCCATAGTGTAGATGTGTAACAGTTACCATTGTAATGATAATATATACACTGTTGTTGCACTGTATAAGGGTGATGTTTCACACATGTCCCTACTGTAGGTCATGTGTTCCATCATTATGTTAATCCCTGTGGACACATTTCACAGTGATAGTATGTTAGTTATCTTGCAGGTGTCTGACATACCCTTTCAAAACCCCATCATGGTCACCACTGTGATGCAGTGCATTTAACAGCAACAATACGTGAACATGTACAGCATGCATTATGGGTAGGTGTGTTAGATGTGTGCATGGAATATACCATAGCCATTACATGCCCAGTGTATTGGCAAGCATCAACATAAACCATACTCACCAGCTACAGGCTGCTGCCTTGGTGGTATATCAGATGGACCTACATAAGAGTGTGAGAGATGCAATGTCAGTGGCCACAGCTGTGGCATAGGTTCATAGGTCCATAAGTAGGTACTAGGCTATTGGCCCAAGGGCCTAAGTAAGCCTGGCCAACAAGGTTCCCTGGCTTACTCCACCCAAGAAAGTTAATTTCCTGTGCCCCTGTCGAGCAGAGCTGCAGAAGTGATCCCTGGGGTGTATTTCCTATTTACCATCCACTCAGCAAGATTTTTCTTGAAGAGTGCTAATGAGCAATTCTGCTTGACATAGATGGGTAGCTTGTTCCAGAGAATAGGAAGTCTCTGGGACAGGAATCTATCCCTCCAGCATATCCTGTTTATTGTGGTGACAAGGTTTAGGTCCCTAGAGCATGTAGCTTGGAGGAATTGGGATTTCTGTAGGTGTGGCATGTCCAACAGCTCTGGGTTTAACATAGCTTTATATGTTAGGCAGAGATCTCCTTGGAGTAGGTGATATGCTACAGAGTAAAGCTGTTTTTTGAGATGGTCAGTGTAGAGCATCTGTTTGAAGCCAGTAAGCCTCTTTGTGAGGTACCTTTGTGGACTTTCCAGCTGCTGCAGATGTCTTGTGAGGTACATTACAAAAGGGGCATTGTACTCTATAATGGGTCTAATGACTGCCAAGTAGAGGGGAACAATGACCTCTTTTTTCCTGGATGAGAACCCTTTTGTGATGAGGTGTGCCACATAGAAGGATTTCCTGACCACTGTGGCGATGTGATTATCAAAGGAGAGACTATTGTCCACCTAGATCCCAAGGTCTCTTATCACACATTTGGCATTAAGTAGACTGCTGTTTATGTGGTAGTTCATAGGTACAGAGTTTTTACCAAAGGGGATGACAATGCACTTTTTGGCACTGAGCTTGAGGTCATGCCTCTGACACCAGGCATCTGTCTCAGTGAGGCCCTTCTGTAGGATGTCCACATCATTTGGGACTCGACTATGGCTCCTAGTTTGCAGTCATCTGTCAACTTCATTAGCCAGAGGCCTTCTATGTTAGCCTGTACTTCAAAGAAGTAGATACCAAACAGGAGATGTTCCAGAACTGAACCCTGTGGTACTCCACTTGTCACTGGTTTGAAGTCAGATTTGGAGTCTGCAACTTTTACAGTGTGAGATCTGTCAGTTAGCCAGTTGGCAACCCATCTTATGATTTAGGGATTTATACCTAGTTTGGTGAGTTTAGCTATAATTCCCGATTGGGGGATGGTGTCAAACGCCTTGGCAAGGCTGTGTGAACCGCCTTACCCTCGTCTACAGCTTTGATGACTGCCTCAAATAAGTCGATCAGGTTTAGAAGGCATGATCTGCCTTTCACAAACCCAAACTGGGTGGGGTCCAGAGTTTGGAGGTTACCAATGTCTTTGTTTATGAGTTCGGTGATGATACGTTCTATGATGATATGTTCCATGGTCTTGCAGACCAAGCTCGTCAGGCTAATAGGGCGATAGTTCCCAGGATCAGTGGTGGCTCTCCCTTTGTGGATTGGGATAACTGTTGCTGTGCACCATTCAGTGGGCACAAAGCCTGGTGTGAGACTATGATTGAACATGGTGCTTAGGTGAGAAGCCAGTTTGTTCTGAAGTTCACGTAAAACACAGCCTGGGATGTTGTCCAGTCCCATGGATGCTGTGTTTTTGGTTTTAGAGAGTGCAGTTTTTACCTGCATACATGTGATTACAGGAACTCTGTATTCTTCCTGTATAGACATGGGCCCTTTAGGGGTTGAGAGGTGAGTAAAGTTAGCACTGAACCTATCTGCCAGGATGTTGGCAATATCAGTTGTTTCTGTAATTTTTGTGCCATTGTGCTGTAAGTCAGAGCATTGCTACAGAGTGGGCGGAGCATTACAGTACATTAACAGTACAAGTCCACAATACTACCACTTATGCACATCTGTTTATTACTACTATGCAGCAACAAACTGCATATATGACATGTCAGATATGCATGATCTACCTGTACAGATGCAGATGCATACACAATAGTGGTCTACTGATATGCCCTGTGGCCTTACCTGCATGCTCCTCAGCCAGCGTGTGGATAGCACCCACCTCCACAATGGTGTCTGGCAGTTGTTGGTTGTACGGACGGGCAGGTGCCATGAGGCTTGCGAGGAGCTCCTCAACACGTGTTGGGGGGGATGGATGGCATGACCCCCCCCCTGTTGCAAAGTGATTTCCCCCCCAGACAGCAGCAGCACACCAAATGGCATTGCGAAGCAGGTCAGAACAATGATGCCGGACCTGCTCATAACTGAGGTTATGCAGTCCAACATCATTGACCCTGTGGACTAGGTCATTCCACAGGATGGTCCACTCCTGCTGCTCATGGGTGGCCATGCCAAACAGGACAGGGTAGTGCTGGATAAGGTAGTTCAGCACTATGTCATTTTTGGCCACTGAATATGCAGGTCGGTGTCCATGGGACATCTTGCCTGAAAGACATAAAGATGGAAACAGGTCTGAGCAACTCATACAGCAAGGTTACCATAGTTCTTAATACACATCTCTATCAGCCCCCACCATAACAGCGACAACAAACTGTTCGCACAACTCAATAGGTATGGCTACAGCTTACCTACCAGTGGGACACATATAAATAAATAAATAACTATATATATATATATATATATATATATATGTATGTATAGTATTGTACCACACTTTGTGCTATGTGTTTGTGGCCATGTTCCCCATGTGGACACTACCATTGCTGGCCTGTTACAGACTATTCACCTGCATGTCATTTTCAGGACCACTATGGTTCCATATATGCATGTGGTATGCTTGCTATGTGATTGCTGCACATCTGACATTCTGTGTTATTGGGGATATATATGCATGCTGTTGGACATGTTTGGGGATTTTGTAGACTATTACTACCCACATATGTTCTATAGCAGTGACACAATAGCATGTTTAGGGAATATTTGCCAGCAGAACCACCTCTCCAACCTCATCTGGCCATGTTACCAGGCCACATCACATGTGGGACCCACCCTCGGGCCTCCTCATCTACTGGTCCAGCACTACCTTCAGGTAAGACCACCTCAGGGGATGTTGCCCCCCCCCACCTGGGGGCACACACAGACATGATCCTGTCACCCGAGGTCAGGTCCAAGGTCTGTTCCATAGCAGGCTCCACAGACACTTGTGGGATGTGCTACATCACCTTGAGGCACCCAGTACATATTCACAGGGTCCACATGCTCCTCCTGCTCAGCCTCCAGGCCAGGCACCTTCAGGACCATGGACTGCTGTTGTGAGTAGCAATGGGTGGGAGGCTTGTTCACATTCTTTCCATATGGGAGCCCATGGGGCTTCCACATCGCAGACCACACACACCATCCAGGGTGTTTACCCTCCACATGTGTCATATACCACCCCTGTAGGCTGTCCTCTATATCTACCAACATGGACCATCTCCACAAATATACCTGCCACTCTTCTCCATATTCACATTTCCTACTTCACAGACAAGGGGAATGTGGCCCAACAAGGGGTTCACATGTGACATATCCATCCATGTTGCACACACTTACATCTGTATATATCTGTGTGTATTGCTATGTGGGCTTTTCCCTCACACATGGCATGCAGCATTGTGGTGGTAATATAGGGTATGTGTATTTACATACATATATGTGTGGGTGTTTGTATATATGTAGACATGTGCATATAGATATATATCTACATATGTGTAGATATATATTATGTTGTATATATATATTGATATATATGCCTAAATATGGGTATCTGTATATCTGTAGACATACATGCATATATATATATATATATATATATATATATATATATATATATATATATGTATGTTTTATATATATATATATATCTGCACCAATCAGTGTCTTTCACTTGCTACCTGCATGCAGCATGATGTGTAGTACTTCCAATTACCACTGTCATGGCAACCCACTACTATAAATCCCTACATCATGTGGGCGTGTCCCTTTACCTTTCCTGTATGGTGGACATCCTTCCTGTGTGTGGGCAGCAGTGTTACAGACAGCAGGTAGCAATACTTCTTACAAGAGACCTTGCACACTCAGGCCAGCTACATATTTGTATGAGGTTCCAAAACTACAAACAGAGTGTGAGTATTGTTGTTGTATGCATTGTATAGAAACAGTGTTACAGGGTTTGTGTGTACATACTAGTTTAACATGGAGTGCAGTCTGTCTGCATAGCTGTCAACTGTGTGCCTATCCACTTGATGGCCAGAGGTGTGTGTATTATGTTTTGCCTGTCCACCACACAGGTCTTGTGTCACATATATTACTGGCTTTGTGTGTGTTGAGTGTTATCAGTACATGGCTACATCCGTTTGTGTTTCTGACTTCATATTCCTGACTAAGGATATGTTGCAGACTATCCTGTAACACCAATGACTTGCTTAGTGTATGACAACACTATTTTACATGTGGGCCTGTGTTCCAGCCTCTGTCCTCCACCTACATACCAGGCTTTGTCCATATGACATGCTGTCAGGGGTTGTTATGTAGTGGCCTGTGAGTATGTCATGCTGCCATTCCTACCATCTTTCCACTGCCGTTGTGGCCCCCACACATATTGTAGGGTTGGGTCCATATATGTGTGGGCTTCATCTGCAGAATACATATGTGCCCTTATGCAGTCCAGAGGCCAGTGTATAAAACAGTGGTATATGGCCCTGTATGCCAGTCCATGGGGAGGATGCACTATAATTAACCTAGGCTGTTACAACATGTGAGGGGTATCAGTGGTAAGCTGCCTTAAGGAATCTGTATGTACATTGTCATACAATTCACCTTGGGTAAATGCAGGCCTACTGCTTCCTGCCATACAGACTGTTCTGTTTGTCAGTGTGATTGTGATGGTTTCAGTTATGCCTTGTTATGTAGCAGATACATCCCATTGTGTCAGCTGAGGTCTTTACCCCCTAGGGATTGTGTACAGATTGTAGATAGAGGCTGCTGGACTATACATCTGCATTACTTACTGTTGATTGATTGTTATCCTGTGGCCAGTCTCTATTTACCATTGTACTACATGAAGGCCTTGGTCTGGACAGCAACATATGTAATGCTTTCCAGAATACTGTATTAATTTATCTGTTTGACAGTTGCAGTAGTCTGTTTATATGTACTAAACAGCTATATGACATGGCATATACAACTGTAATAGTACACAAAGCTTTCTCATGTATGCAAACCTGTGTGTGGTGTTATATCATTTGACCTCTCTGTGGGTATATGTGGCAACAATTGTCTTTTGTATGGGTGACTCATACAGTGTCCAGTTGGTAAGGTGGCAACTGTAGGCGTACTGGCCATTCCGTATGGTGTGCACCCTCTAAATATGTATTCTCCTATACATATCTCTGTGTGCGTATGTGTAGTTACATATATATATATATATATATATATATATATATATATATATGTGTATCTGCATATATGTGTCTGTGTATATGTATCTTAGGAATGTTTATTGCTTCCAAATTGTACATTCCCTATGTTAGCCAGACTGAACTGCATGATATATTATTGATACCAGCCTATCATACAGTTGGGATGGATTACTGTCAACATCTTGTGCCCATGTTGTGTCAGGTCCTGGTTATGGGATTTGCAACAGTTGGTAGTGTATTGCAGGGCAGACCTGTTTGGCTGTGGGGGGGATATCAATACGTACATGACATATGTTGCTTGGGCCCCCTCACCCCCACTGATGGTGCCTCTGGTCATATATGTATTTGTTATGTTCTCTTTTATATCTATAGATATATATATCTGTATATACACACACACACACACACACACACATATATATATATATATATATATATATATATATATATATGCTTACATATATAAATTGATATATATATATATATATATATATATGTAGGCATATATATCTATAGATGTATGAATATATATATATATATATATATATATATATATATATATATATATATCTATATATATATCTATATATATATATATATATATATATATATATAGATATATATAGATATATGTAGATATTTATATAAATATATATACACACACATACATCTACATGTATAAATACATTTCCTGTACTGTTGAATGACTGTGTTGGATGATGTTTGTGAAAACAGCAGGATTATGTATATTTGACATGGCTTAGTGGTAAATCACTTTGGCAATGGTGTGCAGGGTTCTGTGTTCGAGCCTTACAGAGGCTGTTTATTTTGTTGCTGGGCAGAACAAGGGCTGTTGGATACATAGTGATTAAGGCACTTTTAAGCAGTTGTAAGCGAGTTTGCTCTGGTTTGCATGGAGGTAAGCAATGCTAACCTCCGGTTAAATATGCTTACATAGAGTTAGCTTCAATATTGCTTAACCTGTGTGCGCATTGCTTACCCATGCGCAAACAGGCTTAAACTCGCTTACTAAAGCATAAATATGCTTATTCCCACTTACTACTGCTTAATAGTGCTTACACTTGCTTACTAGTGCTTACTCCCACTTACCACCGCACTAATTTAGATAGTAATGTCTAATGGTTCTTGGGAAGGTTGTGGATTTGGAAGCTGTATGGCGTTATCATTCATTAAACATTTTACCTTCCATTTGTATCCCTGATTCCTGTGTACATATACTGTATGGAACACTTGTGATTATCAGTGGACTTTGCAACATTATAACAATGACACCTCACATATGCATTTAATGCAGTATTCCATTTCACAGATATATGTTATTTAGTAGGTTATGCAACTAAAAATATTGGTCATAAAGTGATTAGACATGGAAAATACTGGAGTGGGATTCAAACCGGGAATGACTGCTCATTAATCGAATGTTCTGCTCACTACACTATTGCTGTACTGCTTCATTTCCATATATCTTGCTTTTTATCCTCTTGTGCCATTTAAGCTGCATTAACCATACCTAAGCAATGGGCAAACCCATGAACCTATGGTTAAATTTAATGTTTCATAAAAAAAAAAAAATCATAATATTTAATGTTTTATCTATTGCTCTTGTAAACGTGGGGGGGGGGTGTTGCTGGGGGTATGTGAATACCTATGAGCAGTCTCACTCATTCTTTTATTAATACTCTGCTGTTCTTCTTTGCGGGGGTGTGTATATTCTGAAATTTCTGCTCTCAGACACACCCCCTGCACTCGTACATGATCCATGTAAGTTTAGGAGCTCAGGCAGTGGCCTTCATTAATATGCATGACGCGCTGCCGCCCTGTTGCTAAACAGCTGCTTCCGTGCAGAACTAAGCTAGTCCTGCACAGAAGGATAGTGAATCCGGGGGATTGTTTCAAATGTTTTCATAATTATTTAAAGTACTTTTTCAATATGTCGCAATTTTGAACATTTTGTTTATTCAGTAATTGGTTTGGAATGCTTCACTTTATATTAATTGAGGGAAAAATCATTTAAATGAGTTTAAGAACCTGGAAATATTTTCTGACCTTTTTATGAGTCATTTGCGAGTTGTTTGAGCCACTCTTGTATATTACTCCATTTCTAACTGTGTGCCTCATGGTTTTAAGAAGTTTTGACGTCAGATCCCATTCTGACAACATGTCACTCGTCTTGTGCATTCAAATAAGATGATGAGGCTTGGGTGTTCATTTAAGATATTTATTACACATAAACACATTAGGATGGATGACTGTAACATAAAACTTAAAGTAGCTAATAGACTGACTGCTACACACATACATGCTTTCACTCCAGCTGCTTACACAAAATGGCACTCTGCTTGCACGTGCTCAGTACTTTTTATGCACGTGCCCATTAACTACAGTACAGCATATCCACTGTGATCTACACTCCTTGTGTTCGAGTGGGTTTTCTCAGGGTGTTCCGATTTCCTCCCAGATTCCCAAGATATACTGCAGGTGTATTAGACATTCTAAATTGGCATGCATGTGCCTTCTGAAGAAGGTTGGGCGCTAGGCTGGCAACTCAACAATGTAAAACTCCACTGCCACTTCTTCTGCAGACTGATGATCCAACGTGGTAATCCCTAACAGGCACAGCCGAAAGGAGAAGAAGAAGACTAGTCTTTATAACTAGAGAGTCACAGATAATAATTAAACCACACCAGCCAGCAGCACAAGATCTATAAAAACCTATCCAATTTTTGTCTATTTTCAGCAACTAAAAATTGAAACCCAAAAATAATTTTAAATAGAACATAACAAAAAATTGCCAAGACAAAAGTTGGTTGATCATAGATCCACTTGAAGAGTCCTGCTTGGTGCAGTGGGTTGGGGCATCAGATGCTCAACTGATGAGTGATGAGTTTGATTCTGACTGATGGTGGTATGAAGAACCAGTGCCATTTATTATACTGCAAGGTAAGATATGATCTCTAGCAGGCTAGAATTGCCCCAGTGTTAGGGGGTGTTTTAGTGGGTGAGAGTCCCACAGTACCAGGTCAGTGCTGGAGTCTGGTCATCATTAGCTTTCACCTCCTTGCAGTGTTAAAAAAAGGAAGTAAATTTTGCTCCAGACTAATTCTAATGATCTATTATGAATGCTATGTACTATGAGTTGTGCCAGCATTATGTTGTAATTTTTATCCAAATTGCCACTTTAAAGTGTCTATTACCTCCTAACATCTGATTACTATCCATACTATATAGGGATACTGGAAGTTTTACATCACTCTTTAGAAGGCTATATCGCCCACATTGAGAACTACTGGTTTTAGCAAAAGTAACTCAAAAGTAACTCACATTTAAGTTACTAGTTACTAAAAGGAGTAATATATTACTATTACTAGTTACTATTTTAAAAAAGTAACTAGCTATATTACTAGTTACTAGAAATTGTAATATATTACAGTAATATATTACTCCCATTACTGCACATCACTGCACATATCACATATATCATATATGGTAGCATCACCCCCCCCCCCCCGTGTAACATCAGGATGACAAAGCTTTGCCTTATATGAAAGCACCTTCTAGACTAGGATCTTACTGGGCATGCATAATGTGTGCTTATCATGCATAACTAATACCACATAGCTAATACATTTAATTAAAATTTATACCATTCATCTAGCTATCATTTCATCTTGTGTGAAAAAAGAGGTTAATTATAATCTATACCATTTATCGAACTGTCATTTTATCTGCTGTGGAAAAAGACTTTGTCATGTACACCTGCATTTGCTTACTGCATTATGCCTTTCATATTATGTATGATTTCATTAGAGGCTGCTGTCATGGCACTTTGCATCACTCAAAATATACTTTATATTACATTGGCATTATTTGTCTTACTCAGTAGATTAGTTCTACTTATTGTCTCATTTTGCTAATATTTATAAAAATAAATATGTTGAGTGGTTCTAAAACAATAAAGTGCAGCTTTACAACTCACTTAATTTGAATCTTGCGTGATTGTATTGCAGAGAAGAGATACAGAGTAGATGGGATCTTTGTACTGCCTTACAAGTGCAGTTCTCTTCTAATCCTAAGTAGCTAGGTTTTAACAATGTAATGAAGGATCCAAATGAATATATAGTGTTATGCACTGGTTATCTTGACTTAGAGTTCACAGCAGTTTATAGCATAACAAATTGTTGTCAAAACTGTATACCTCTGCTGCCATTTTGGTGATATTTGTTGATATGTAACACAAAGACAGCCTCTGATGTCTGTTCTCGTACTGTTCTGACACTCGTGTGTGTTATTCTACTTAGTCTGTATTTTGACCTACAATTTTCCTTCAAAGCTATCTATCTTATGTCTTGCTGTGTACCACCTGTGTTGCTTTACTTTTTTTGACTATGAGATTTTTTTGCTGCCCTGCTGGATGTTCAGTACTCAACAGTGTAAATCCTGAATCTCCCAAAAATAAAGTGTGTTTCTACACATATAACAGCAGGGTGCAAAACTCAGTACTGTACATTAAAATATTTTTTACAGGGGGAGTACATCCTGTTCCCTATCACTTCTTCGAGTACGTGAATATTGAACGTTTACATCATTGAATATTCACGTACTCGAAGTTTGTGAATTTTTTTGCAGTACAGTGAAGATTGGGATTTTTGCCCTTTCCTCACTATAGTGCGGTAACTTCTTCGAGTACGTGAATATTCTACAATGAAAGGGTTCGATATTTATGTACTCAGTGAAGTGATATAGATGCAGTACATCCCAAATCCCTATTACTTCTATGCATTAACTCCAAGATTGTTGTAATTTTAAAAATGGTGATTCTCTGAGCTATTGCAAGTTCATACTTAGTACATATTTTCTCTAATCACGCTTAATTTGTCAGGTTTCTGGACTTGCTCCATTGGGCCTTGAACATACAACCCATTTTTTCCAGCTTTTCTTTCCATGTAACTAGTGAACAGTAAGTTAGCTTTGAAAGATGTAGAATAGTTTTTTTTTTTTTTTTTTTGGCTGCATAGAGGGTTAAGGCTATGAGCTGCTAATGAGCATCTTCTTTCAGCGAGTTTGATCCTATTAGTCTCAATGTACCTATTACCTGACTCTGAGTGAGTTAATTAACCAGACAGTGCATCCATGCCTCCACTGAAATGTGCCTCAATGCAGTCTGTCAACCCTTTTATCAAAATATAAATACATAAAAAAGTAAATACTTTATACTTTTTTGTGTGCTATCTAATCACGGTGAAAGTATGCTACCCTGGTTTCTAATGGTACACAAAAAAATGTATGCAGAACTTAGTTTAGAACTCTTTTCTACATATGTCTATCTTATTACACTTTCAGGTCATGAAGCATATTGACATATTATTTATTTTCTGCTTTCCTGCTTCGGTATACCTTACAAATACAATAGGTGACATGCACTTCAAGATTAAATAAGTGTAATATTTTACACCTCATTTAGTTTACATTGTATTTACTTTGATTTATTCATTCAACCAGTTTAATGTAAGCTCTTAGTTAATACTAAATGTGATACCATATGCATTTTAATTTCTTATACTTTTTAAGGCTTTATGTCAGCAGTGTAAGATACATCCATGCAAGTGTTTTATGCACAGCTAAGGCCACACATTAAAGAACAGATAGTCTTCAGATAAAGTGCTATTAATTCTTAAAATGGAATTCAGTTACTAAGAAGTCAAGTGTCGACCAGGGCTTAGAATTTCATTGGCTAAGCAAAGAGCTACTGTCTATGGATTTCCCCAAAGCAATTTGCTGTCTGGCTATATGGCGTTACATTTTCAAGGATGCAGGGTCACTGCTAAAGGTAGAATTACAGGGGATAACTCTTGTAAGTTAAATAATTCCCAGTCATTATCATCTGACATAGTGGACTGACTGTACTCTAGGGGTAGACATTTTGTATTTTAGGATACCTTTTCAACAAAACTTTTTAACCTTTCAAACTATATCCTAGTTACCCAATCACTGCATCTACTGAAAATCCAAGATAGGCTTGAATCAATTTGAGTAAAACCTCATTCAAAAGTAATCCATTTTCATGTTTGTCTTAAAGTAGTTTAGTGGTCCCTCCTTTGTTAAACCTAACACTACTGATGGGACTCATAGAAATGCACTGTATGCCATAAAAAGACATTCACTTTTCACTGATGACACTCTGCAGTGTGCATCACACAGGATTATATCAATGAAGACAATCTGCAGACTGAGTACTTATCTGTGAGCAAATGTTATAATGAGACCAAGGTTAAAAAACTACAAGCCAAGCAACACGGAGCAGAGCAAACAGCAAGTTGTTGGGTATGGTAGCACCAGCGCACAGACTACTTCTGATCTCATGACATTTGAACGCAGCAGGTCGAGTGAGTCAACATATGGTAGAACAGACAGTGATCAAGCCTTGCATACTGCTAGCTTGCAGCACATTGCAAACACCTGTAGTCAGGCGTCCAGCACTTGGACATTTATCAGTTCCATGAACAGGGGAGAAAATGGGGTAATAGATCAAGCAGCGGTCAACACAGCAAAAAAGCATACAGGCATAGCAGGTGGGGGAAAGTAAGGCATTATTTTTGTTGAGATTGTACCTTGTTTGATATACAAGTAGAAAGATGGGATAAGATAAAAGAAGACCGAAAAACTGAAGGATGACTTGTGGGAAAAATTAATTTGCAAGGGAAGGCACAAAACAGTGCAGACAAATGATTATATGAGTAAAGGCTGACAACTCTAAACAATGACACTCAAACACAGAACAAATAACAGAGAATATACAAAACATTAAAAGCACATAACACCAACACACGTAACACCTAAAAAATACCACTACCTAACAATATAACACCTAAAGTATTTTTGAAGGGTCGCTTGCCCCACTGCACCCCATGTGGGATACAAGCCGTCAATACTCCCTTGATTTATACATAGCAAATTCCATAGCTACAGAAGCACAAACAAGGAAGAAAACTCCCTAACAAATATAATCACCACTGATGCATACTCAGAAACCACACTGGCAGTGGTTTTCTACCCCAAACACATACTAAAAGCATATCTCTTCTTAATTGTCATCTAATACAGCCTAACGCAAAAATACAAACTACTCTTGTCCACACACAACATGAGATACATGCATACTCACCACATTTGTAGACCTTATAGTATTCTGACACATGAGCAGTGAGCATTCTGTAAATTTACTCTTTTGTGCACCTCCCAAAACTTGCCAACATTTTAATTATTCAACAATTTGCTCTGCACATGCATACTTAGTCAAAAATGGGTGGATGTGCACATACTAGGGGTGGGACAAAGGCTGGACTGAGACAGAGGGAGAAAAATGATTTTATGAAGTACTCTAAAATGCACATAGTATGGGTCATGGTACAATAAGATAGGGGTATAAGTTGATGGGGATGGGGAGTTTGGCAAAATACTGGCTGCCAGAGGAGGATTGAGATAAGTCAGCATTGTCAGTGGTTAAATCCAGGCATGGCTCTGATGGCCTATTGACATGGTTCTGTCAGTTGTGCCTCTGCTCCAGGATGGACATGATGGTGGTTACCCAGTGGGTCATCACAGTATCAACTTCCTTTCACAGCTCCTGTCACACTGATAGCTTGTCTACAGGAGACACTCAAAGCATGCAACTTGTCTAGAACTTGTCTATAAGAGGTCAGAGTCCCTCCACATTGAGGAACTACTAGCCTTTTCACCTACCATAGCTGTAGATATAGAGGCAGGGGCTGGCTGCAGCTGACTGGACTCTGACTCCTCAGCTTCAGAACCCGAATGAAAGAACGACAACAGAAAGAAATATAGTATACCACACCAGGTACAACATACTAGGTTAGTATCACACTAGGAAAATTTTGCTTAGGTCTGTGCCACTTCCTGTGGTAGCCAACATGATTAGCCTCACACTCAGCTCTAGTGAAAAGATATAAAGGATAAAACAGTAATTATGCTGTTTTATAGGTGAGATATGGGGTTTCACTACAAAACTGCTCTCCCACCTAGGCATGCATGATAGCATAGACCTGGAAATATGCCTGCAACTGCACAACTAAGCTACGTTCCCACTTGCGCATGCATGATAGTAGATGCATGGCAATTTAACCACACCTTCATGATTACGTTCCAGCTCCTCAAGTAGGTGTAAGATAGCAGAAACCTCACATACTGCCCACAGGCATTGTAACTGAGCAGACAATATTCTACAAAAAGAAAGCTATAGTTGCTCCTTAAATCTTCACTGTACAAATGCATACTGGTGATGTGAGAAGAAAAACTACAGCACCTCCTAGCATTTATAATCTACAGGTTTTTCTGCCACTTCCTTTGCCATAGAGACATATTGAAAACAGCAAGATCAGTCATTCAGGGGTGGAAGAGATGAGCACGGTCAATCAATCGGACACAATCTCCCATTTTTGAAGAAGATGTAGAGCACCAAGGACAGTCGATAATTTATAATTTGCCAGATCATACTTTGAATGATGCAGACTGAAAGCTTCTCAATAAGAGACTGTCTGTAATTCCTGCTACTCGTAGTAATGTATGTGACACAATTATTGATGTTAAACTGTTTATGCAAAATCTAATGTTGAAATTTATGTTTAATGCAACTGAACAGGTATTTGATAACTTTGGGAAACCAGGATCCTTTATCCCTCATTTACATCCCTTCTTAGAAGCATTTTCCACAGCATGTGAGAGGGATCTTATAGAATATAGGGACAAGGGTTTAAGTGCTAAGAATAAATGAATATGTCTAAGGATGAATATACAGCACTTAAGGGCCTACATAACACCAAGGCACTAACTATTAGGCCAGCCAATAAGGGGTGGAGCTATCTTCTTCATGAACAGTGATTATTATAAACACAAAATGCTTACTGTGTTATCAGATGATACCACCTATATAGTAATTAACACGAATGATATAACCAGCATTACTAAGCAGTTGGGGATGAGCTTTATGACAGCCTGATGTCACAGGGCATCTCCAAAGAGCTTTGCGACTATTGTTTGGTAGAGAATCTTGTTATACCTATCATACAAGGTTTACCCAAAATACATAAAATTCATTCTGATCCACCCCTGAGACTGATAGTCTCATGGAATAGATGGCTTACAGAACCACTTTCAGTCTATGTAGAAGCACATTTAAAACCAGTGCTAGAAAAATCAAACACAGTTTTTAGGGACACTAAGAATTTTCTCTCATCAATCTCTGATTTTCTATCCACCATGGTGAACACTTAGAATCTTTTTTTTGTTTCCCTAGATGTGAATTCATTATTCGCCATTATACTTAATGATCAGGACTTGAATATGTTAGACAATGCATTAAGATACATATTAATCTGTCCACCAGAATGATTTATTTGACAGTTAAATTGCTTGAACTAATATTGGAAAATGTTTTCCTGTATAAAAATTATTATTATTTCCAAACATCAGGGTTGGCTATGGGAATCCCTTGTGCCAACTCATTTGCCAGTGTAGTTATGGCACATTGGGAAGAGAAACATGTTTTGAACAACTCAGTCTGTTGATGATATCTGCATGATTTGGACAGGTGATTCTAAAACTTCAAATAATTTTATAAGTTATTTACATTTTACCACATCTTTTTACGATTCTCTTTAGAATATTCTAGGGACTCTATTAACCTATTAAATGTCAAGCTGACAAGGGAAGCTGACCATAAAGTCACCAGTCAGTTGGATAGGAAGTCATGCCGAAAGAACACACTAGCTGAAAGAACGAGCATGCAGCCAAGTTATACTTTCAACAATATTGTTAAGAGTCAAGCTATGCATCTTTCTTGTCTAACCAGTGAAGATGACATCTGTAAAAGGTCCTTGTTATCTTTTGGTAAAGAGCTAGAAGAGAGAGGAAATTCTTTAGATCAATTTAAAGATAATTTGACCATACAAGGAATAGATAGGTTAAATAAGGGACGTCACTATCTTTCAGTGAATAGACAGGATACATCCCTGACATCTATGAAATCAGATATAGCTGTTCAAGGAAACACTAAAACTAAACTAAGGATGTGCCTTTCTTTTTTGTCAGACACTACCAGTATATGCAATATTATCAAGCATAATTAACATATATTGACAGCAGATGAGAAAATCAGGCAACTGGTGGGGGATGCTCCATCTTTTACATTCAAAAATAGGAAGACCCTGAAGGTACTCTTTGTTATGAGCACAGTAATGATAGTCAGAGAACATCCCAAAGATATGAGACTTTTAAATATAGAAACTGTGCCAGTTGTCCATATATTGAAAATGTGAATATCTTTAAATATCCCACGATGGGTAGAAATCTATAAATTGAATTTGTATATTGACTGCCCGAGCAAGCATTTGATTTCTTTAGCAACATGTAAAATGTGCCCAGCCTATTATGTTGGGAAAACTAATTGATCTCGTAGAGAACATATAAGAGAACATGTTAGTGAGATAAAAAGATATATATCTTTTAATGAACTCTATAGACATGTTGAAATAAATAGTATCAATCATATATTTTCTTTTCAAGTGATACAGCTTATATTTCCTAACAAGCGGCTTACTGATATTAAAAATTTAACTGAAGCTTTAGCAACACATTGGATTGTTAATCTCCAATCTGATTAGGGATATGGAATCAATGATACTGTCTTTTCAAAAACTGTTTTAAAATCTAGAGGTATACGCAAGTAGGCAGCCTTTGGCTATTCCACTGTTGAATGCATTTTGAAAGATACTTTGTAACACAATTTGTTAGGTCTGATGAGGCATACACATGGTATGTGAAAGCACTAATCATCTTTTAACATGACTGGCTTTAATATATCTTCTGTGTTTTAACTTGTTTTTCCATTAAATATTTTACATACTTTAACCATGTTTTTATGAAGTTCAGTTAATGTTTTAGGTGGATTCATTTGGAATACTGCTCGATTTACTCTGTGCATTACTATTTATGCTATTATCAGTTATGCAGTACCACACAATATGCAACAGTACCAAGACAGCTAGACAAACATCTTGTCAAGAGAGATAGGCAAGTGCCAGGAACAGCATTGTTTCAGTCTCTGGCAGCACCCCATGTGCTGTGTCAGAGGAAATAGCCTTTAATAGGATCACTGCTCTGAATGATAGAAAAAAGTTAAAATTATACTTTGAAAAACATTAGGAACTGTAAACACTCAGTACACAATTTGGGCCTTTTCTGCCTAAGATCTGCTTTGCACTGTTGAAGATCTTTAGTATGATGGCATTGTAGGTCATCATGCCGATGCCTGCATTGGTCATTGGACTTGGGGATGCCAGTGGACTGATTAAGTAGTTCAGCAATGCCATTGTATACATTCACCTTACAAAATAGACTTTGTCAGGGTCCCAGCAACCACTGTCTGAAATGAGTATGCAACAGGTAAGACATATATGATCTCCTTAACACAACAAGCAGACATTCTTTGATGCACATTGCCATCACCAGCCTTAGCTACGAATGTCTTCAAAATAATATGTGGCCTAGGTTTCATGCTAGAGATGTGAATTCTGAATCTCAAACATTGCAACTTCGTACAAATGCAAATCACCATGCACATACAGATGCAGGCAACATGTAAATCCCCTTGTTTGTAATTTATCTGCAGTATGTTGTGAACTATATTTGCATGTCATATCATCCATGCACTTCACTGAAATTCAGCAATTCATAGACATAAGTGGAATGCGGCTCCAGTTGCATACATGCCCTGCAAACTGCTATTTATCTGTGACTTAAGCAGATGGGCTGCCATTTTAAATGCAAAAAATACACTCTGAAAAAGAAGCAGCAGCAGCATTGATATACCAGTTTGCAGCAGCTGAATGACAGCAATGAAGAAGAGCATTCAGCAGGTACCACCATGTAGTCTTCTGTAATACTGGGTCTCTGGTGTCAGGTACATGTGAGCCCATTACCTGTGAAATTAGTATATTTCACTGTAATATTGTTTCCATTCAATTTATATCTGCATATAGGCCATATGTAATACATGTAGCTGCAGATCTATACTGTAGGAGAGGGAAGACTACCTATCCATGTTGCATGCTGCTTTATTTATTTATTTATTTATTTTATTTTATTTATTTAACATTTGTTAACCAGGAAAGTCCAACTTGGAAGGAAGCCAATAGGGGCCCAAGGAGAAATGCTCCAGATGCATGTCTTTGTAACATGGGAGGAAAC
>NC_056730.1:1087368866-1087401366 GCF_019279795.1 Protopterus annectens | reverse complement strand
ATCTTCAGGGTTTGTCTGGCTGATGCCATTACAGGCAGGCTTGCTGCAATGCTTGGTACTACTTCTGAGATTTTTACATGATTAAAATACCTTATGCTTATCCTCTGTTTATATTACAATGTTTATTCTACAATTACTTTTGTAAAATTTGCTCTTACTCATCAGTTCTTTATTAACCCTTTGAAGATGATTTTACTATCTGATGTTTTGTTATTTTCTTTGGGAATATAAGCATTTTCATTTCATTATAAAGTGTGTTTATAGTTCATTCAAGCAGAGAGGTTTGTTTCTAAACTCGCATTGTATTCATGGTGCACAGCAACAGAAGCCTCAGTGCAAGAGTTGAGATAAGACAATAAACTTTGGACATGTGCAGTGGTACCTGCTATAGGTTTATCAATGGGGGCGAATTGTTGAAATATCTTGAATCAGCACCAGGCATTGGAGAGCTCCTTAAAAGGTTGGGTTGAATGGTGACTTGTAGGTGTATATGGTGAATAATGTAGTGTGGTGATCTGACTTGTCCAGTGATGGCTAGATAATGGGTAGAGAGAGAGAGGACAAGAGCTGTGAGGACAGGATTGGGTATGAAGGTCTTCTAATGGAGAAGAACTACTGATTAAGAAAACTTGTATTGATAAGTCGAGAAATCTTAGTGTTGAGGTCTAAATGTCAAATTGTACTGGAAAAGAAGTCCCCTAGAATGATGGTATTTGGTTCATTGCAGAAGGACTCTAGTTTATTAAGATATGTGCCATGATTTTCAGGTGTCATGGAGGGGTTCTGTCATTGGCCAGGATGTGAGATGGGTCTTGTGCAAGCTCATTGTCCTGCTTGATTAATCTAAAGATTATGCTGTTTCAGAGAGATGGACACATTTTCCCAGGATGACTGCACTACACAAATTTCAATATTAAACATGTAAAACCCTGTAAGGATGAAATGATGTCAATGTGCTATAACCTGGTTTCAGTTAAAAATAGAAATATCCACATTGTCTAGAGTCTAGAAGCCCTTAAGAGAGGCCATTTTCTTATTTAGGCTCCCAGCATTGAACATCACTATACTGATATTTGACAGATTCAAATTTGGATTTATTAGGCTGATAGCCAGAGTAGAGTAACATTGCCTAAAAAAGGTCATTTTTGCAGTATAGAATGTCTTCATTGGGATAAGAAGGGAGTCCTGGAGAGGTAGGTGTAGCCCATCAATGGTGAAATAGATGGGATTGTCGTTTATCTATCTCCAGGCTGATATATATTGGACTCCCCGGAAAGACAGAAATAATAAGGCAATTACTAAAGCCAATCATCTTTTTTTATGTTGTGACATCATTATTTTTGTTGCTAGGATACTGATCAAGGCTAGTTTCTTCCCAGCCTTAGAGACACACTCAAAGAACACCATCATGTCTCTCTTCATATAGTTTAGTGGGTACACTGCAAGTGATTCAGAAACATGAATAGTAACCAAGCCATATTTATACATGGTGTGAAATGCCTTGGGTGTCCTCATGATGGGGAATTCTAACACCTGGAAGAAAGCAGACTGCTACTCTTTCTTTGTTCAGCAATGTGGATGATGCATCAGTGTGCCTCATAATGGAAACACATATAAAAAGCAAATTACTTTAATGAATGAATTGTGTTTGCTGCCTCTGGGGACTGGCCAACCACACTGATGACTTCTGCCTGTGATGGTGGTGGAAGAAACTGTGTATGGTATGAAACAGATGTCTACATGCTGCTGAGGTTTGGTGTGGTACAAGCACTTACAATGCCACAGATACAAGGTCAGTTTGGATTTGGAAGAAGCAGCTTATTGCTTAGGTTAACAAGTTTAATGAAAGCAAACTTTGTGGAACACCAGAAAGTTTAGCCTGATTAAACTGAACTATAGAGTTTGTAAGTAGACTTTCCAAATCTGAATACAATCCAAAATCATGCTGAAAGCAGCAGAACTCTAAAGACAACTCATTTGCAGTATAGTCTGTATTAAAAATCATGTAATAACTGTATCTCCAATGATCTAAAAATCACATCAGTGTACAGTAATAATTTTTGTTAAATGTGATTGTGCATACATCATGCCAGATGCAATCACCATACACACACTTCCCTTCACAACCCATAACCATCTGTGACAGCAGATATGTTTATATATCCATGACTTTTTGTCATTTTATAGCTATTAATCATCCTGCCTCTCTAATCAAGATCATTTGTCACATGAGAGCAGATGACTGTACTTATCTGTAAGTATCAGAGGGGCTCACTACACCACGGTTACATACAATATTATTATCTGTAAGTATCAAAGGTGCTCACTACACCAAGGCTGTACAATATTATTATCTGTAAGTCTCAGAGGTACACACTATAACAAGGTTACATACAATATTATTATCTGTAAGTATCAGAGGTGCTCACTACATCAAGGTTACATACAATATTATTATCAGAAAGTCTCTGAGGTGCTCACTACACCAAGGTTGCATACAATATTATTATCTGTAAGTATCAGAGGTACTCACTACACCAAGGTTGCATACAATATTATTATCTGTAAGTATCAGAGGTGCTCACTACACCAAGGTTACATACAATATTATTATCTGTAAGTATCAGAGGTGCTCACTACACCAAGGTTACATACAATATTATTATCTGTAAGTATCAGAGGTGCTCACTACACCAAGGTTGCATACAATATTATTATCTGTAAGTATCAGAGGTACTCACTACACCAAGGTTACATGCAATATTGTTATCTGTAAGTCTCAGAGGTGCTCAGTACACCAAGGTTGCATACAATATTATTATCTGTAAGTATCAAAGGTACTCACTACACCAAGGTTGCATACAATATCATTATCTGTATGTATCAGAGGTAGCCACTACACCATAAGTATCAGAGGTACTCGCTACATCAAGGTTACATACAATATTATTATCTGTAAGTATCAGAGGTGCTCACTACACTAAGGTTACATACAATATTACTATCTGTATGTATCAGTGGTACTCACTACACTGTAAGTATCAGAGGTACTCATTACACCAAGGTTGCATATAATATTATTATCTGTAAGTATCAAAGGTGCTCACTGCACCAAGGCTACATACAATATTAGTATCTATAAGTCTCAGAGGTGCTCACTACACCAAGGTTGCATACAATATAATTATCTGTAAGTATCAGAGGTACTCACTATAACAAGGTTACATACAATATTATTATCTGTAAGTATCAGAGGTGCTCACTACACCAAGGTTACATACAATATTATTATCTGTAAGTCTCAGAGGTGCTCACTGCACCAAGGTTGCATACAATATTTTTATATGTAAGTATCAGAGGTACTCACTACACCAAGGTTACATACAATATTATTATCTGTAAGTATCAGAGGTACTCACTACACCAAGGCTGCATACAATATTATAATCTGTAAGTATCAGAGGTGCTCACTAAACCAAGGTTACATACAATATTACTATCTGTATGTATCAGTGGTACTCACTACACCGTAAGTATCAGAGGTACTCACTACACCAAGGTTGCATATAATATTATTATCTGTAAGCATCAGAGGTGCTCACTACACCACAGTTACATACAATATTATTCTCTGTAGGTATCAGAGGTGCTCACTACACCAAGGCTACATACAATATTATTATCTGTGAGTCTCAGAGGTGCTCACTACACCAAGGTTACATACAATATTATTACCTGTAGGTATCAGAGGTACTCTCTATAACAAGGTTACATACAGTATTATTATATATAAGTATCAGAGGTGCTCACTTCACCATGGTTACATACAATATTATTATCTGAAAGTCTCAGAGGTGCTCACTACACCAAAGTTACATACAATATTATTATCTGTAAGTATCAGAGGTGCTCACTACACCAAGGTTACATACAATCTTATTATCTGTAAGTATCAGAGGTTCTCACTACACCAAGGTTACATAAAATAGTATTATCTATAAGTATCAGAGGTACTCACTACACTGTAAGTATCAGAGGTACTCAGTACACCAAGGTTGCATACAATATTATTATCTGTAAGTATCAGAGGTGCTAACTACACCAAGGTTACATACAATATTATTATCTGTAAGTATCAGAGGTGCTCACTACACCAAGGTTGCATACAATATTATTATCTGTAAGTATCAGAGGTACTCACTACACCAAGACTGCATACAATATTATTATCTGTAAGTATCAGAGGTGCTCACTACACCAAGGTTACATACAATATTATTCTCTGTAGGTATCAGAGGTGCTCACTACACCAAGGCTACATACAATATTATTATCTGTGAGTCTCAGAGGTGCTCACTACACCAAGGTTACATACAATATTATTACCTGTAGGTATCAGAGGTACTCACTATAACAAGGTTACATACAGTATTATTATCTATAAGTATCAGAGGTGCTCATTTCACCAAGGTTACATACAATATTATTATCTGAATGTCTCAGAGGTGCTCACTACACCAAGGTTACATACAATATTATTATCTGTAAGTCTCAGAGTTGCTCACTACACCAAGGTTGCATTCAATATTATTATCTGTAAGTCTCAGAGGTGCTCACTACATCAAAGTTGCATACAATATTATTACCTGTAAGTAGCAGAGGTACTCACTACACCAAGGTTGCATGCAATATTATTATCTGTAAGTATCAGAGGTGCTCACTACACCAAGGTTACATACAGTATTATTATCTGTAAGTCTCAGAGGTGCTCACTACACCAAAGTTACATACAATATTATTATCTGTAAGTATCAGAGGTGCTCACTACACCAAGGTTACATAAAATCTTATTATCTGTAAGTATCAGAGGTTCTCACTACACCAAGGGTACATACAATATTATTATCTGTAAGTATCAGAAGTGCTCACTACACCAAGGCTACATGCAATATTATTATCTGTAAGTATCAGAGGTGCTCACTACACCAAGGTTACATAAAATAGTATTATCTGTAAGTATCAGAGGTACTCACTACACTGTAAGTATCAGAGGTACTCAATGCACCAAGGATGCATACAATATTATTATCTGTAAGTATCAGAGGTGCTCACTATATCAAGGTTACATACAGTATTATTATCTGTACATATCAGAGGTGCTCACTACACCAAGGCTACATACAATATTATTATCTGTAAGTCTCAGAGGTGCTCACTACACCAAGGTTGCATACAATATTATTATCTGTAAGTATCAGAGGTACTCACTACACCAAGGTTGCATATAATATTATTATCTGTAAGTATCAGAGGTGTTCACTACATCAAGGTTACATACAATATTATTATCTGTAAGTATCAGAGGTGCTCACTACACCAAGGTTACATACAATATTATTATCTGCAAGTATCAGAGGTACTCACTACACCAAGGCTGCATACAATATTATTATCTGTATCAGAGGTGCTCATTACACCAAGGTTACATACAATATTATTATCTGTGAGTCTCAGAAGTGCTCACTACACCAAGGTTGCATACAATATTATTATTTGTAGGTATCAGAGGTTCTCACTACACCAATGTTACATACAATATTATTATCTGTAAGTATCAGAGGTGCTCACTACACCAAGGTTACATGCAGTACTATTATCTGTAAGTTTCAGAGGTGCTCAATACACCAAGGTTATATACATTATTATCTGTAAGTATCAGAGGTGCTCACTGCACCAAGGCTACATACAATATTACTATCTGTGAGTATCAGAGGTACTCACTACACCAAGGTTACATACATTATTATTATCTGTAAGTATCAGAGGTACTCACTACACCAAGGTCGCATACAATATTATTATCTGTAAGTATCAGAGGTACTCACTACACCAAGGTTGCATACAATATTATTATCTGTAAGTATCAGAGGTGCTCACTACACCAAGGTTACATACAATATTATTATCTGTAAGTATAAGAGGTGCTCACTACACCAAGGTTACATACAATATTATTATCTGTAAGTATCAGAGGTGCTCACTACACCAAGGTTGCATACAATATTATTATCTGTAGGTATCAGAAGTACTCACTACACCAAGGTTACATACAATATTATTATCTGTAAGTATCAGAGGTACTCACTACACCAAGGTTGCATACAATATTATTATCTGTAAGTATCAGAGGTACTCACTACACCAAGGTTACATACAATATTATTATCTGTAAGTATCAGAGGTGCTCACTACACCAAGGTTGCATACAATATTATTATCTGTAAGTATCAGAGGTACTCACTACACCAAGACTGCATACAATATTATTATCTATAAGTATCAGAGGTGCTCACTACACCAAGGTTACATACAATATTATTATCTGTGAGTCTCAGAGGTGTTCACTACACCAAGGTTGCATACAATATTATTATCTGTAGGTATCAGAGGTTCTCACTACACCAATGTTACATACAATATTATTATCTGTAAGTATCAGAGGTGCTCACTACACCAAGGTTACATGCAGTATTATTATCTGTAAGTATCAGAGGTGCTCACTACACCAAGGTTATATACATTATTATCTGTAAGTATCAGAGGTGCTCACTACACCAAGGTTACATACAATATTATTATCTGTGAGTATCAGAGGTACTCACTACACCAAGGTTACATACATTATTATTATCTGTAAGTATCAGAGGTACTCACTACACCAAGGTTGCATACAATATTATTATCTGTAAGTATCAGAGGTACTCACTACACCAAGGTTGCATACAATATTATTATCTGTAAGTATCAGAGGTGCTCACTACACCAAGGTTACATACAATATTATTATCTGTAAGTATCAGAGGTGCTCACTACACCAAGGTTACATACAATATTATTATCTGTAAGTATCAGAGGTGCTCACTACACCAAGGTTGCATACAATATTATTATCTGTAGGTATCAGAAGTACTCACTACACCAAGGTTACATACAATATTATTATCTGTAAGTATCAGAGGTACTCACTACACCAAGGTTACATACAATATTCTTATCTGTAAGTATCAGAGGTACTCACTACACTAAGGTACATACAATATTATTATCTGTATATATCAGAGGTACTCACTATAACAAGGTTACATACAGTATTATTATCTGGAAGTATCAGAGTTGCTCACTACACCAAGGTTCCATACAATATTATTCCAAAATAATGGGATTCTAACACCTTCTATGCAATGAGCCTTACTGAATATGCATGGTGTGGTATTCTGAGATGTGGAAAGGTATCATTGTCAACCCACATAAAATTCATAAAATAGCCTCACTGAAGAAGATGTGTGCAAAGGTTTTCCATTGTAATATGTTACATAGATGAGCATATTCCTGAATTGTCAGGGTTCAACATACTATGCAATTTGGAGCAAATATAACCACAGATGTAATATTGTTACCATAGGTCTGTGAAACATTTAGTGAAAATTATGTGCAAAATTTTATATGGACATTCTTAGGGAGTTGTGAAAATCTTTGAAAGCTGTGCCATCAACATATTACGTCCATTGATGACTGCATCATCACTGAATCAATATGGAAACTTATTCCAGTAGCAGATAACGTGTAGGTGAACTTGATATGGAATGATATTTTCACTAATGATGGAAAATTCATGGTAGCTGCAGTGGTACAGCGGTTAGCGTTGTCACCTCACAGCAGGAGGTTCTCCCGTTTGATTCTCGGCTGGAGCGCATTCTGTGTGGAGTCTGCATGTCCTCCCCGCGGTCAAGTGATGTTAAAGACATGCAGGTAGGTCCAAGCTTGAATGGGCATGCCTTCTTTGAAGGTTGGGCATCAGGCTGGCAACTTGGCACCATAAAAATTCACTGCCAATCATGAGCTGACTGGTGTTCTCCTGTGGTAACCCCTAACCGGAAAAAGCCAAAAGACTTATAAATATGGAAAATTCACAGTAGAAATAGGTGTTCATGCTCCAAGATAAACCCTTCCTGGGCTAGTGTAGATGCTGTGGTACAATAGACACAAATATATATATATATATATATATATATATATATATATATATATATATTTATATATATATATATATATATATATATATATATATATATATATATATATATATATACATACACACTTCTCAGGTGGGCCTAGATTTCAGATTTAAAGGTGTTATAATGTAGCAGCCATCTGTGTATGTAGTACTAGTAATCTATGCATGCAAAAGGTACTACACTGAAGGGTCACTGACATAGTGTCAAGGCTCCAGTGTGATTACAAGTAGTATATATTTTTCTTTATGGAACATTGGTCTAATGCACTACACTTGTACAAATAAAGCATCATGCCTTAGGTATGTCTCTACTTTCTGGTATTTTCCACCAATCATATGTCCCCTTTTTAAGGGTAGTGCATGCAGAGCCTATTTTTCAGAGTCATTTGTAAGCGGCTGTTAATGAAGTTAAAAGTGCATCTGTTTGTGATTTACATTGTTCAGGCATTCTGCTGGAACTGCAGATGTTCTATGAATATCAATAAACATGGTGCAACATCTTGCCCTGAACATAATTTGCTTCCTGGCATTTGGATTTATGGGTTTTCTGCTTTATGTGCATGGTCATCCTGTTGCACTACTGTTCATGTCTGAGCTATACTTAATCTGATCCTCAGCATTTATCAGATGCTCCCTCAGAATATGACCAATCTGAAAAAAAAAATGAAAATGTATTGTTTTATTTTCTTTTGGTAGCCTGATCAGCTTAGTGATCAAATATTGCTATAGAAAAGCGTGACCCTTTCCATAGTATTGTCAGTGTAGTAATTCAACAGAAGAAGTTTAAAAAGTGCACATAATATTCATATAGCAAGCTAAACAGTTACTGACATGCACATTATATGCCAATAGCATGTTAATCACACATCTTCTATGTTCACTTTATATACACTGTATACAGTATAAAGATTTCAGAGTTAGTGGAATAAGATTCAGGACATTAACGTTATTTCACCTGAAACATCGTTTTTTGTGATTGAGCTTTCCTTATAGATTTACAAACTTGGAATTTCATGGCCTGCTGAAATTTTCAAATAAAGTTATCAGATGTGATGAGTCCACCATACCTCTCAACTGTACAGATTTTCACAGAATGTCCAGTTTTTTGCTTCAAATATTTGGTCTGTCCCTCATAAGATCTGTCGTTTTCTGGCAAATCATGGAGGACTGAAGTCAGTAAATAATGACCAAATAATGAGATATATTTCAGTTTCAGACTTCATGTGCTTCCATAAATGCATGTTAACATAAATCATGTTATTCTAGCAGCTTTCTAAGTTTATAAGAGCAGTATTTAAAATTTGCCCCTATTTTTGGGCCTTTGTTCCCCCATTGTTTTAGGCTTTGTCCATATTTGTTCAATTAAGAGGTTCAGAGGTATGTCCATCTGCAAAAACTGCTGTTTCAAAAATATATGACAGAAATGAGACAGTATAAAATAATCCATTACATATAAAATAAGGTGGTTATTTGCTGCCACTGGAACTTTTCTCTTGCCATCCATATCAAGCTTTAGATAGCTTTTTACTAATTTTGTACCAATTTGCTAGCTACATTCTGCACTAATTCCCACTTCCTTAGTGCCTGTGTCTGTGTGGTTTACACTCACAATACTTTTGTGTTCTCACCCCTGCTCTAGTCTCACCTTTGTGTCATAAACATCTGCAGTGATACATGTAGCACTACAAACAGAGTATATAATAAAGTGGAAAAGTCAATAATACAATTTTCAGATCCTGATGTCTATTTGTTTTAACTAGCAGAGCATTATCTATCACATATATGTAAACTAACTGAGACACCTATAGCTCCAAATAGCCACTCTCTCCTTTCTGACTGCTGATCATTGCAGTATATGTTTTCACATATCCTTATGCTTGGGACACCTTATTTGCACCACTTGGTTTCTTTGTCTCACTCCATGTGTGATTATTTCCTGGGGTGACATTTCACACATAATAGTACAGCTGCTTGGCAATATTTATTAAATACTTTAGAATTACTAGTTCAATAAAAAGATATATTTTGAATTATCTGGAGTATTCTGACAATTTCCACTGATGCAATGAGTCAGCCCCCCTTGACCCAGAAAGATCAGTGGCTTTTTCAGCTACTGAACATTCAACATTTAATGACTTTAGCAGATAGGATTTTCTAAGATCAGAATTAAATATAATATCTGACAAAATAATGAACACATCTGGAGTAATAAAACTAGAATGTTCCTTTCAATATGTGTAGCTAAGCCAAGAATATAAAAAAAGAAGTAAATGAAAAACCAGCTTGGCTTCAGTGTCAAAGGACTACACAAAGCATATTTTATGTAAAAATATATCATGCCATTTTTCAGGGTGTGATTTACTTTCTTGGTAGTATAGCTCAGGTGCTTAAGGTTATAATCTAAGAATGAGCTTCACTCTATCAGGTATACTGGGCAAGCAAATAAATGTAACCAAGGATATCATTTTTTTCTGCTGAGGTACAGAATTGGAATGCCTAGACATTAAGATAAGGCAGTCTTTATTAGAGTAGAGAAGGCGGTTCCTTCTCTTTGACTTCAATAATGTGCAAGTCATTCTTAGACCTATAGTTTCAGGTCAAAAATGGGTGACTGAGCCTCTATCATTATTTACTGAAAAGAAGTTGAGAGCAGTACTTGATAGGATACCCTTTGTATTGAAAGATACTAAACAGTTTTTGCAGACACTCACTGAGAGAGTACAAAACTTGAGAAGTGTTTCTGAATGCTACTTTGTTACCCTTAACATATGTTCCTTGTTTACAGTGATACCAAATGATATTGGTGTCTAGTCTGTTAGACTTTTTTGTCTAAAAATAGTGATTATTCTAATAATTTGATTTGTTTACTGTGCTCATTGCTTGAACTAGTATTAGAGAATAATGTTTTTGTGTTTGAAGAAGATTTTTATTTGCAAAAACTTGGAGTTGCAATGGGCGCTGTTTGCTCTAACAGTTATGCGAACACCATACTAGCTTACTGGGAGACTGCTAAGGGTCTGAAGGATAATTAGTTTGCACAGTGCATACATTTCTATAAATGCTTTGTAGATGATGTGTTTCTGCTGTGGGTGGGTTCTTTGCTGCTCTGAAGCATTTCCTATCATATGTTGAAAAAACGACTATGTTTCTAAAGTTTACAGTTAGCAGTTTTATTGCACTAATCATTACATCTCCCCATTAAAAGAAAAGCCCTTTTTCAAAACTATGAGACATAGCCGATGCACCACATATTCAACAATCTGGACTGATCTGCAAAAATATGTAGTTAATGTATACATGAACAATATGATTATTTGCAAAACATTTGGGAATGCATTACCAACTAAACCTTGGAGAATTACTTAACTGTCCACATGAATCTATCACAGCTCCAGAAATGAGTCAGCATTTGAGCATCTGAACCATTCCTGGTTATTTGGACATTGCCAAGAGTGGAACTGTAAGTAGAATGAGAACCTGCAGAAGAAACACAGGGTATTATAACAAGAATTAGAATGTTTACAGTCACTAGACAAAGCAGCGTCAACAGGATCAGAAGCAGTCACAGTGAATTGCATTGGTTGGCAGCACATGGCCTGTCACTGCAAATACTTGAACTTGTATCTCTACCCTTGTCTCAGATATTTGGTTGAGGTAGATATTTTGTTAGTACAGATACAGATTTATTGGAAATTGTATCCAGTTAACCTTGGCTCAAGTTAAGTTTGATTAGGACTCTGCAACACTGCATTCATTTTTACACTCATCAGAAACTAAGTGGAGATCTTTTTTTTTTTTTGACTATGGCACCATCTTTAATTTTCACCAACTAGTCATGTGATTCTGTAGTTTTCTGCAATGCAGCACATGGTGTGGCCTTTCTTTGCTCTCCTCTAACTTTAATCAGAGTGCTTGACCTGGCTGAAGGATTGGTGGTGGACACGCAGAATTGCTTTGGTCATAAAGCTTTTTAAATATAACTTTAGCATTTTGCTCATTTTGCTTCACTGCATTGTATGGAAAAACTTAGGCTTATGTTTTGACTCTAACATTGGCTTGCCCATTTGTTTTTGTCTTCTAGACATTAGCTGCAAAGGGATTACTCCAGTAGCACTCTGTGGAGCCGTTAATATGCTAGGAGAGCTCTGAGAGAATCTATTTCTCTTATTATCATTTTAGTGATTTTTACTTCTCACTCAGCTTTATCATTTGACTACAGACAGTGAGGACTTTAATTATTATGGGTGAAACCATAGTCTTCTACAAATGGTTGGAATGCATATGAACTAAATTGTGTACTATAGTCTTTTCCAGTTCAGTAGGTAGACTGTACCTCTGGAACTTTGTTTTGAACCTGGTTATACATTGCTGGCTTATCATAGCTGGTGCATGGATTATTTTATATCATGAGAGTAATAGATTACAACCTTGAGGTACTTGTTGCCTTCAAAGTCATGCAGTTCAGCAGCTGCCTTTTCCTATAGACCATGGAGTTAAGGTTATTGGTATTAGTAGCTCACATCTTTATGATGGTCTATACACGCTGCAGAACTGACATTTGCACACTATATTTATGATATCTTAATTGGTATTTGCTCACCACAGACATTTTGTTTCTTTCTTGATATTTCATGAGACCTTGGTGGTCTTCCTGTAGCTTTCATAGAATTTTTGCTCATTGTGATGAGAGTGCTACAATTCTGTCTTGATAAAACAACAATCCATCATGTTCTGATAGTACTTAATAATGAGCTATTTAGTATGTGTCCAGCAATTTGACCATCCATTTTGAACATGCTGTACAAAAGCTTGCAAATATCTGTTATGCTGTATAACTTGCTTTGTCTAATGGTTGTCAATGACCTAATCAACATTATGCTCTGCACAAGGGCAACATTCTGTTTGGTGGTCACATACAGGATTACTAAATGATACATCTGTAAATATACATTTTACAGTCTGATGGACTGCACTAGTATTGAACCTCCTTAGTTTTATTAACAACCTTTGGCACCTCAACTGCACTTTGTCTGGTTATAAGAATTTATTAGTAGAATCAGTGCCCTGTGGTCAGCCTAGTGCTGGACACTCTCAAGCCATATTAGGAATCTGGTGAATGTTTCACTGGCCCATACACTTTCAAGACACTCTTTTTGACTTGTGAATATCTCTGTTTAACACTGATTAGCATTCTAGAGCAACAGATAAAACAGTACAACACTTGTTCATCCATTTGTAGTAATGCTACCCTTGGGCCACAGCTACTAACATTTGCAGTCACTGCTGTCAGTTTAGTGACATGATAATACACGAGCACTGGAGCAGTTGTTAGCATTTCTTTTACTTTGCTGAATGCTTAGGCTTGAACTTGTCCCTATTACCAGAGTGCATCGGTTTTTCACAAGTCTATTACAGGACAAGGAACAGTTGAGAGATCGTGTATGAATTTGCTCAGGTAGTTAATCAAGTCTACAACTTGTCTTCACTCACTCACTCACATAGGAGAGATTTTATAACTTGATCTGATTCCGCAGTTTTGCTGTGCCTAAAATACTGGAGCTGTCTTATTAAAGCAGCATTGTGTTGGACTAAGTTTAAACCACACATTTTAATGGTATGCACTACTGCCTCTAACCTTTAATCACATGTTTCATTATCTGTGCCAAAAAACAGGGTGGTATTTATAACAATACCAACATAACCTAGCCTGTTGAGGAAATCAGTCATTTTACCATGAAATATTTCAGGTGCTGAGTTTATACCAAATGGTTGCTTTAAAACAGGACTTTCAGTTGGCATGATGAAGGTGTCATCTTTTGGCTTTGTCTACGGGGTATTTGTCAGAACCCACTGGATGCCTCTAGCATGCAAAACATTGTAGAATTAGTAAGCTTTGATGCAATGTCTGCTAATTTAGGTAAAGTGAACCTTTCACACACAACAGTATCACTGAGTTTTTTAAAGCAACACATGTTTATACTTGACCCCTATTTTTAATTACTGGGACCATGGGAACACACCACTCAGTCAGTTCAGTTACTTTTCAATAATGCAAAGGCTTTGAATTTGGAAAAGTTCTGCTTATACTTTGGACAATATTGGAAACAACATTCTTCTTTGGGTTGTCATTTGATTTTAGCTTACTTTTACTGACTGACAATGAAGCAGACCAATTTCACCAAGTATGGTATCATTTCTTCAGAAAATTAAGCTTATTTTACATGCCCTTCACATACTACCCCACTCAAACTGGCAGTTATAGCCACTTAGCCTTCTTCTCCTCATTTGACCGTGATAAAAAAAACAAATAAAAAAAAAAAAACAGAAAATACCTTTCAATATTTTAGTGCAAGAATTATGTACAGAGCCAAAAAAAATAACAAAAGTCAAATACCCAAAATCAAGCAAAGATTTTAAATATTGCTCTAATATACATTGAAAGTTAATAAAATAAAAGTCTTTGCATTAGCACACATTTTCCATAGGATCATAGGAGATTACTAGGCTATTGACTCAGAGGTAGTTTCAAGTCTAGCCATTTCATTCCAATGTAATACCATAGATACTCTAGTCAATACCCCAGGATTGTATTTAGTAATGACTTCCCATGTCCAGGAGGGTTGTGGGCACTATCCCTGTTAAGAATTTATGGTGCCCCATCCACTTGTCCAGGTTCCTTTTGAACAGTGTCATAGAGGTGCTGTTCTTCACATGAATTGGCATCCTATTCTAAAGATGCGGAAGTTGCTGGGAGACAAATCTGTCCCTCCAACATGCCCTATTCAAGTTGCAGGCCATATTTAGGTCCCTGGAATGGGTAGCTTTAGTTCCGGTTGATTTGAGGCTGTGCAGCAAATTTATTAGGTTTGGATTGGATATTGGTTTGTAAGCCAGGCACAAGTTTCCTATAAGAAGTCTATATGATACTGAGTATAGTGACAGGGACTTTAGTTGGTCTGTAAGGCACATGCTGGAGTCCCTTGATCTTCTTAATTAGAAACTCTGAGGTCTCTCCAATTGTTGCAGGTTCTTTCTACAGTACATGCCAAAAGGGACATTATACTCAATTATGGGTCTGATTAGTGATTAGTATAGAAGGTTATAACCTGGAGTCTGCATGTCCTCCCTGTGGTCGCGTGGGTTTCCTCCGGGTGCTCCGGTTTCCTCCCACATCCCAAAGACATGCTGCAGGTGGATTGGACACTCTAAATTGGCCCTAGGTGTGCGTGTGAGTGTGCCTTCTGTGGAAGGTTGGGCGCCGGGCTGGCAACTCGACACCGTAAAACTCCACTGCCATTCAATGTGCGGACAAGGTGATCCGCTGTGGCGACCCCTAACCGGGAAAAGCCGAAAGAAGAAGAAGATAGAAGGTTATAACCTCCTTTGCTCTAGAGGTGATGCCTTTGCTAGTCAAGTGTGCTATGTAGAAAGCCTTCCTTACTACAGTAGTCATATGGTGGTCAAAGTTAAGGTCACAGTCTACTTGTGATCCCAGATCTCTTACCACATCATAGGTACATAGGATATTGTTGTTAATTTGATAGCGTGAAGGGACATTGTTTTTAATGAAGGGAATGATGATGCATGTCTTTGCATTCAGTTTGAGACCATGACTAAGACACCAGTCATTGGTCTAAGACCCTCCTGAAGTATACTGACATCATTTGGGGATTCGATAATTGCACTCAGTTTGCAGTCGTCTGCAAACTTGATCAGCCACAACCCTTTAGTTTTTGGCCTGAACATCTGAGAAGTATATACCAGTAGGCGGCCCAACACTGACCGTTGTGGCACCCCACTGGTGACAGGTCTGCTGGTTGATGTGAAGTCATCCACTTTGATAGTGTGTGACAAGCTTGTGAGCATAGCTGGCAATCCATCTTACAGCAAAGGGGTTTACATTCTGTTTGCTAAGTTTATTGGCAATGCCTGAGTGTGGGATTGTGTCAAAGGCTTTTGCCAAATCAAGGTATGCTGTGTGCACAGATATGTCCTTGTTAATGGCCCTGCTCACATTTTTGAAGAAATCCATGAGGGTTAACAGGCAGGATCTGCCCTTGACAAAGATTAATTAGGTCAGATGCAGGGTTTGGAGGTCACCTATGTCTTTATTTATGAGACCCATGATGATACATCCCATGGCTTTACATATGAGGCTGGTCAGATATATGGGTGTACAATTCCTCGGGTCTGTTGCTAAGCCACCTTTGTAGAGGGGAATAAATGTTGCTGCTCTCCATTCCACAGGAACAAAGCAAGTGGTTAGGTTATGATTGAATAAGGTACTTAATGGTGATGCTAGTTCATGTTTTAGTTTATTTAGAAGACAGCCTGGGATGCCATCTGGGTCTATAGAGGCTGTGTTTTTTGCCTTGGACATAGCTTTAATGACTTGCTCTTCAGGTTTGTAAGGTGGGGGGGGGTTGGGGGCAAGTTGTGTGATAAGTTTTGAATGGATGAGGGAGTGGAATTTTTGCCACATCTGTCTGCTAACAGGTTTCCCATCTCTGCGAGATCAGTGTGTGTGATACCGTTAGTCACTAGTTTGGCACATGCTTGGGTCCTACCTTTTGAGTTACTTATGTAGCTATAAAAGGCCTTATGATTATCCTTGGCTGTGATTTTTCTCAAAGTTACCCTTAGGGGATTTGACATGTTGTCTTATTTGCCTGTTGAGGGTGCTTTTCCATTGTTGGGGCTTCACCTAAGTTTTCTTAGGCAGCAACTTTTTGCATTTGTTGTAAAGTTTGTTGATGCTGGATGTCCACCAGGGTGGCTTTCTTTTAATTGGGGCTCTGGCTTTGATTCACTCAGGAACAGCACACACTTGTACAAGTGATTGTACAGGGCTTTAGTGTAAGCTTTGGTATAGTTACCACTTCCAGCTGGGAGTCAGGCTTTGAATGCATTTATACCTTCCCCTAAGATGGTACAGTTAGCTTTGTTGAAATATTTTAGTCTGACTTTGCCCTTTGTGGGTTCTGGTGTTAGTGCCAGGCACAGTAAGACAGAGCTGTCTGAACCTCAAATATTTGTCATACTTAGTGACTGCTATCTTCAATGAACTGCTAGAAAACAAACAGAAAAAAACATTATTAGTAACAAAAAATATAAAGAAAAATCAAGAGCATTCTACAAAATCATGGACTGTTGAGAGCTACACAGTTTCTACTTTGTTCCATACACACAGTAACCATAAGCATTCCAGAATATTTTACACAAATGCTTACTCAGGGCTGGTCATAGGTGAAATGATACTTAAGAAGAAGGGCAAAACCACTATCAACAAACTCCTCCAGCAAACCAAGACAGCTGTAGGATGGTAAAAGGCAGCTAAAAAACATATACAGTAAAAAACTGATAGAAATTAATAGAAACTGATAGATCGATTAAAAGATTTTATATTAGTGTACCTGGTTCTGGTTCCTTTATGTGTTTTTACATTTATTACTGTTTAGCTTTTTCCTGTATCCTTTCAACACACCCTACTGGCTAAGACTGCACTAAATAACTGTAGAGGAATTAAATGAATTAAGCTGGTAATTTGGAGGTCAGTAAATCTTGGGAAGCCATGAGGTTCTAAATGTTCTGGGTTATATTTTAGCATTTTAATAGCATTTTCATCCAATGTTAATCTGACTGTAGAAAGAAATTCAGTCTTACTCTTCAACTTTGCTTTTTCCTGCATCTTTTCAACTCATCCCTACCTCTCAAAGAGTGCATTATAATTACTGTGAAATAAATAATCAAATTATAACGAAGTTCTGGTAACTGCTGTACTGATGCTGTGATGCACGCTTTAGAGGTTTTTTCAATCTTTTTACCCAATGGTGGCCTGAACAAAAACCATAAGGAAGGAAATAAATTTAGTTATATTTTTGTTTTTTTCAAGGAATAAATAAGTTGTATCTGACAAAATAGTAGTTCATAATAAATTGAAAATGTAAATGCTTTTGAGAATATATAGGCCATATATGTGAATAGTACTTGTCTTCCTGCAACCCCTAACTGGGAAAAGCCGAAAAGACAAACAACAACAACTTGGCTCTGTACCACCCCTCAAAAGAGTTAGTCACCTTCTGTGTATATCCCCAGTGTCAGACTAGGATGAAAGTTAAGGATAAAATGACCATATTTAGGAAATATTTCAAGTGGCTATTGGCAAACATGTACACAACATTACTCTTCACCTTTACCCTCAAAAGATAGTCACTCCCTGTGTACCACCCTGATGTTAAACTGGAGTGTAACTATTAGAACAAAAGTAACACAGTACCTTATTTCAAACTTTTGCTGTCAGACATATAGAAGAAGCATGCCACCTTACTCCGGTCCCCAATAAATAGCTCCATATATACATGTATAATGTTTAATTGTGAGGAAAGTAGAAAAATAATGATCACAGTAATGTATTCTAGCTTGTTTCACCTAAACAGTACACTACAATTAGACAAGCTTTAGTGACACTGAGGAAAGTTAAAGATGTAATGACCACACTGTCCCCAGCCCCAACATAAGCCATATCAATTTTCTGTGGGCATGTGTGAGGCTTGTGACGAAAGTTAAAGAAATAATTATCACACTGTCCACAGCTCCCATATAAGCTGTACAGACTTTCTGTGGACACTGTGATGATAGGAGGTACTGCCATCTAAGCCAGGAAATGTAGGGTAGTGGATGTGTAACATATGCCAGCACAGCTAGCTATAATTTTGTAAAGAATTATATGTCATTTTTATATCAAACTGATTTGTACAGATGCTTGTGTTGAAAATGTATTTTTAAAGTTGCTTGTATTAAAAATGTACCAACAGTGGGTTCTGACTACATTGCAACTGAATTGTGTATGTTTTAACAGAGGTTACTGGAAGAGAAGAAGTTAATCTCAGTCCCAGCTAACTTTGAAAAATTTGTGAAAAAAATTGACTATAAAGATTGCCCCTGGGTTTCTGTAAGCTCCGTGCAGGAATAGTGCTATTCCTGCATGGAGCGGATCATGCCTGTGTAGAACAGCAGCTCGCCTTGCATATTAATGAAGGTGCACTGCTGTATTGTCCATACAGACATGATCCATGTACGAGTACAGGGGGCATGTTCTAGCAGTGCCCGCACAGTACACATGCCCCTGCACTCTAGAATTGCCATACGACAATTCCAAAGCAACTAACAGTGTCCGTGGACACTGTTATCATAACATAACAGTGTCCATGGAAAAAATACACTAAAAATCACACAAAAGCACAGCCCTACACAATGGTCCAGCACAGATAATGTCCAGAATGGTATGCCAGTGTACATGCTGGCATACCAAATAAGTAAGCATGTTCCTGAGAGGAACATTTAAACCAATCCCCCCATGTATCATGTTGTTGTCCAGATGTCAAGCCCTAAGATGCAGAAAGCAATGTGTATACCCCTACAGTAAATAAAAATAAAACACGTTTATTTTATTTTTTTCCATCCCCAATAAAGTTTAAGTGTAGCTGAGCAGGTGTGCACATCGTGCAGCTATGTATAGCATAGCTGAAACATCCAAAGGAGCTAAATGGAAACATACAGCCAAAACAAAACTGTCAAAGTGAAATAGTGTAATGATTAGTGTACATTTAGCATGCAGTCATTCACAGTTCAAACCCCAATACAGTCCATTTATTTTATATGTGAAAACAGCACTAATAGAACCTTTTTTATAAATAGGTAGTGAATAATACATATTTGTTAACCAGGGTAGTATAGCATGTCCAAATGTGAAGTGTCAATGTAGTACAGATGTGAAACCCCCATATAAACACAAGTGTCCCATACAGTATAGCCACAAAAGAATATAATGTAATGAAAGCACATAGGGGATGGTATGGATGGGAAACATATATATCATAAGATGTCATTAAGAAGGAATCAACCCCGCAATACTAAATTGTGCTCAGCTATGCTTAGCTGGAGTAAGCATTGCTTAAATTTGTATGCTTAGCAATCATTAGTGGAGCTAAGCGGATTTCCACACTGGTAAGCAGTGCTTAGCATCTACCCCTTTAAGCAATGCTTATCTGTGATAAGTGGGTTTGCCCATCAATTAGCTTAGCTCAGCATATTCAAAACTGTCCAATCATGGCAAAGTGTGAGAAATCAGCCCTATTTAAACCTCACAGGTGGGAATACAGTTCATAACCAGTTGTAGCTCATCACTGCAGGCACTATGGCTGGTGTTGGTGAAGGTCTGTGCTTTTGGGCACAGTGCTGGGGCATTCAGGAGTCCAGGGTCATGGTTGGATTCCTAGTAAAAGACCATGAAGGGAGACTGCTGCAGGACCAGTACCAGGGCTCCCAATATAAATCAGAGGCCTGGGACTATCTCACATGTGATCTTGCCAGTGCCACTGGAATCCTTGGACTGGTGAGCAGGTCCAGCACCACTTTGCTGACTTGAAGCATAGGAAGAAGGAGCTCTTGGACTAGTGGGTCCATGATGCATGGGTGAGGAATGTCCCAGCTGTGTGTAAGTATCATTATCAAAAAGTGTTTTCCAAAGTGCAGCCTGTGTATGTGAGGGACAGGTATGCATAAATGTTTCTCTATCTCCTGTACAGCTGCAGATGAGAGGGCTGCAAACATGGACGCTCTTGCCAGCAGGCTGCTAAGGCTGTGTCACAAGGCTGGTGAGCACAAATCTAGCTTGTAGTATTCAGGGTAAATAAATAGAAAGGAGTAGAATGTCACCTGTCAGAATTTAAAAACGGGTATGTTTTGTACTGAATAAATGAGACATTAGCAGAATAATGGTGATGTACAGGGTATATATCAATAAAAGTGTCAGTACATGTCAATAAAAGTCAAAATCTTGGACTGGTTATGTTTACTTTGGTATGTGGTGGTATGAATCGAAATGTGTACAGTTTCTGCACAGCAACTATATAGCTCTGAAAGCATTAAATAATCAAGGCTCATCTGACAAAGATTGTGGAGTTGTAAAACAGGAGATTAACTATAGGAAATGTTCCATGCACCAAGATATGATACCTGAATAGTAATGTTGTGTTAACCAGTGTTTCCCAGACTGTGCTACGTCAAAGTATGAATACACAGTATAAGAACTATCTGTCATGCATAAATGTCAGAATTACAAGGTCAGATTATACAACCAAGAGAGTATTAAGCAGAAAACACTCAAACAGGTGACAACAGTTTCTCAATAGCTCATTCTGATGAGCACAAACTTTGTTCTATTTTTTTGTACAAACAGGCACAGTTCAAATTCCGGGAGTGGTAGTAAGCTGTATGCATAACTTCATCCAGGAATATGTGAATATGAGTAGAAACCTTCAGGTAGTGTTAATAGAAATTTCTCCACAGGTCTGCCAGGTAAGAAAAGGTATAAATTAGCTGTAAGAAGGGTGTAATTATACATTGTGCACAACACCCACTGTCCAACTCCAAGGCTGCAAATGACAGCAAGATAAGTACATACACCAAGTAGTCTCCTCCAAGAAATGTCCCTTAAGTGTCACGCTGTCACAGATAGTGGTCACTGCTGCCCATATTCAGGGCGACGAATAGAAATAAAGGCAGAGTATGGCAGTACCACACACACATATGTAACCCTGACTATGTGAATATGGGTAGAAACAGTCAGGTATTGTTAACAGAAATTTCCTCCACAGGTCTGCCATATAAGAAAAGGTATAAATTAGCTGTAAGAAGGGTGTAATTATACATTGTGTACAACACCCACTGTCCAACCTCAAGGCTGCAAATGACAGCAAGATAAGTACATACACCAAGTAGCCTCCTCCAAGAAATGTCCCTCAAGTGTCACGCTGTCATAGATAGTGGTCACTGCTGCCCACATTCAGGACGACCAATAGAAATCAAGGCAGAGTGTGACATTAGCACACACACACACACACACACACACACACACACACACACACACACACACACACACACACACACACACACACACACATGCACACACACAGATGCAGTTAGGGTTAACAGAAACTTCCTCCACAGGTCTGCCAAGTAAGAAAAGGTATAAATTAGCTATAAGAAGGCTCTAATTATACACTGTGTACAAACATACCACTTCCCAACCCAAGGCCATAGGTCGATGTAAAGTGAGGTAATACCTGGAGAGTAATGATTAGAACAATGATCATTAAAGCTGTGAGCAATTGAAGCCTATACAGTTGTTAATTGACATCTCTGTCTCACCCCCACCTTATCTGCACCAATAATCTAAACACATAGATCAATGGGTATATTTTTCACCAAATCTACTGTTGGGACTTGTGTCCTATTTTTCTACAAATATTTAAACACTGGACTATTAATGTTTCCTGTTCAAATACTATCATTGGTGGCCTGTTGCTATCAATGTAACTGGCATGGTGTTATAATGCCCACTGTGGTTCCATATATGTATGTGTTCTGTTTACTATGCAACTGTTCCAAATCTGTTGTTTTGGGTTAATTGTAATACCTATGCATAGTTATAACTAATCCTGGAATGTGTTTTTCATGACTAACCAATGTATGTTATAAAACTGCAACACCATAGCATGTCCTGGAAGGCCGATCCCAGTGGATCCACATGTCCTGCCTCAACTGGCCATGGCACCGGGCCCCAGCACGTCTAGGACCCAAGCCGGGACCTTCTTGTCTGCTGCTTCTGCACCACCTTCGAGTGGAAACACCTCAGGGGATGGGGCCCATTCCCCCCTGGAAGCGGGCGCGGACAGGACACTGTCACCCATCATCGGGTCTGGGGACTGGTGCATAGCGAGCTTTGAAAGGAATTCGGAGATCTGCTACGCCAGCTTGAGGGCCGTGTGGTGCATCTTGAGGGCCAGTCTGCCCCTCCTGTTCAGCCCTCAGCACAGCCACCTTCTGGGCTGTGAAGGTGCCGTGGTGACTGTCCATAGGTGGGGACCTCAGTCCCAATGTATCCATTTGGGGGCTCATGGATATCCAGTTCCCAACCACCCTCCCCATCCAAGCTGTTTAACCCCCACATGTGTCATATACCACCCCTGTCTGCTGTCTTGTCTGTCTTCCTACCCAACCTACTTCCCCAAATATGCCTACTATCCTTCTCTAACATCTCACTCTCACCTTATTGAAAAAGAAGGGCAATCTGTTCCCACAAAAAATGTCATCCCATACATAGCTGTTCATTTCACACGTGTCCACTGGACACATATAATCTGATCTAATTGGTTTAACAACACATTACTGCTGTCCTCACCCCTCTCTCAGGGGTTTGAGTATTCAAATTCACCTCCAAATGCTGTGCAAATGTACATATGTTGTTGTATCAGAAATGGACAGCTGTGGACCTTCCCTACACCCATCCTGCACATCCCTAGCTATCTGTCACATTGCTTTTCTCTCTGCATGCCCCTTTTTTCATCACTTTCCTATCACCCCTTTTTTCTTTTCTTTTAAAGAAATTAGCATGAGAGCAAATTGGAAGCAAGTGGCAGTAAGCAGCAGTAAGCAGCAGTAAACAAGTTTGCACAATGCTAAGTGATGCTTACACAGATTAAGCAGTTTCCCATTTGGCATCACTTACCATCACGCAAACCAATGCAAACCTGCTTACAACTGCTTAGAACTGCCTTAATCACCCTGTTTCCATCAGCCACTGTTCTGCCCAGCAACAAAATAATCAGCCCAGCCAAGTCTTGAACCCAAAACCCTGTATACCATAGTCAGAGCAACTTATCACTACACTATGTGAGATGTAGCAATAAATGCTGTTTTTTCAACTATATCATTCAGTACATGTATAGAATAGAAGAGAACAAGCACTGTGGAATCAGTCATGTTTATTATATATGAATATACACATATAGATGTGTATGGTGATATACAAATATTAAAAAGTATATACATCAGATATATGGAGCTATACATATAAAACAAATATTCATAGAATATATGCATATATATTGTTATATAAACATATGTATAGATATCAAAAAATGAAGATATATATATATATATATATATATATATATATATATATATATATATATATATATATATATATATATATATATATATGCCCATAACATGCATTGGAGTCATACCCAGCACCTTACCTCTACACCTCTTAGTGCAATAAATCTGGACAAAGGCTGTCAAAATTGGGGGACAATGGTCCAAGAACAGAGACATAATGTACGTACTGGAGTTATAAATGTAGAATGTTCCTACAGTAACAGGGTTCATGTCAGCATACATGTCCAGAAGAATTTGAGTTCTGAGACTGAAATGTATGTCATCATTTACAGACAGAAATGCTCACATCATCACAGTGATTTACCACAGAAATGAAAATAATGATTCTATGGAACAGAACATACACATGAGCAATAATCCTGGACAGTCTGAACCAATCTGGCCAGTCAAGAGGTATACTCAGAACCCCTTAGTGCAACAAATCTGGGCCAAGCCTGACCAGGGGTGTGTAAAGCCATGAAATTGGGAACATATCCCAAATACTAGAGTAGATAAGATGACACAGTTGATGCAGTTACACCCTCCTGTCTGTTGTACCATATATTGACTGGAATAGCTCAAGTCCAAAACCAAATGACTCCCCACTACTAAGTGACATACATCTTCACATCATCCCTCTGATGTGTCAGACATACACAACACATATGGGGGCCAGGCAACAGTACATCTGATAAATATCGGGACATAACATCACAGTAGGGAAACTACACTGAGCTGCTAGGCATGTCACCAAGTACTGTCTAAACTACAGGCAGACTGACACAACACAAACCCAATTTTGCTTTGGGGAATACACATGTAAGTGCAAATATATCAGGCACTACAGGGATGTAACAGCACTGACCAACAGACATCAGCATGAAAGTGCATACCCAGAGCCAATCTCATCACATTCAAAGTGACATACTGGTAAGCCACATGAACAGTAGAGCATATGGACTGTGTGAACAAAATCATCAGCATGTTTGCCAATCACACACTACCCCTATATATACTGGCCCAATTCACAGTGTAGTCTGACACCTGACTGTGGTATGGGGCATGTCTCATTCTGCCCGTACATATACAGCTGATAGAGCACCAGAAGCTGGAGCAGCATGCAGAGTCAGATAGAAAAGGACCCTCAACACTTACATCTACCCCCCCCTACACAGACCAAACAATGCATTCACAATACACTGCTACACAATCCTGATAGTCTGTCAACAATTATCAGAAATACACAATCCTCTCAACTGTATAGAGTCCCACAGAACATCCAGGCTTCGTCCTCATATATAAGGGCTTCTACAAGTAACATGTCTGGCAGTCTGATACGTCACTGTGATGATATCTGGAATGAAGTCACTATATAATGATATACTACACCTATACACCTCTTACAGCATGACATCTGGACAAAGCCTGACATATTTGGGGGAAGAAGCCCAAGCACATGGGCATTATTGACATATTGCTGTCATAATCTGAGAAAGTTGTTGGTGTAACTGGGTTGTTGTAACATATCTGTTCTGAGGGATATGAAGTCAGTAACACACACGGATGTTACCATTTACTGACTGCAGTCCTCATGGTATGCTACTGCATTTCCAAGGCCAAAAATGTATGAGTAACACACCAAATATAAGAGTCCAAACTCTGGCCTATCTGCAGATAGCCCTAACCACATAACACTATCAGACTTAAATTCATGCAGATCAGCCATATCCACACAAACCCTGTCAAACTAGCATTAGTTCAACTATATAACAGCAATACTTACATTCTGTCCCTATGTCTGGAACATTCTCCCCCATTTTGTTGGGCTGTCTCCACAGTGTTTGTTGTAAGAGGTATTCCCAACTACACTCTGTGATGCTGTTTGTCACACACCTCCATGAAGTACTCCTCCCAGGCAAGGACAAGGGGCAACGCCCACATGAAGTACTCAGTTATGGGAGTGTGTTTCCATGCAACTGGGTATGGGAATGATACCACAACTTTTCCACATGTAATTAGCAAGTGGGGGACTCCAACTGGTGCACAGGCCATCAGCTGCTCATGAGCATTACCTACTAAAGGCAGGATGCTGCCTATACAAAACAGATGTATATCCTACAGACACACACACACACACACACACACACACACACACACACACACACACACACACACACACACACACACACACACACACACACACACACACACACAGACACACACTGAGCCTGATGGAGTATACCAACTGAACTGAAAACAAATAAACACAGCTATGTCAAACAATCAAGCCTGTAATATAATGTAGTAGGGGGCATATAAATGTGGAATATAGGAGTTCAAACAATATTATGTCTCAAACAACACATGCTGTACTGATATATTGCCAAGCAAAACCTATGGCAATAGAGACTGTGTCTGTCTGCAGTGACATAGAACATAGCTCAGGGCCCTGATTCACCCCAGGAAAGGATGGCTCACATATGACCACTGCTGGAGTGTGTGTTGCAGAATACTGACTGTGACACTGCTAGGCCACACCCAGTGCAAATCATACCATCAGTAACTCTGCTATGTCCAGCTCTGACTTGTGCCTCTTTTTTCAATGCCAGTGTCTCCAACTCATATAACATAGCTGGTCTTACTATCCTCTTGTAGACCTTCTCTATCACTTGTAATGGTACTTGTCTGTCACAAATCACTCATGACACTCTTCCCAGCCACCCACATCCTGCCCATACTCATGTCGTCACCTCTCCCCCACACTCACCATTACTCTGAACTGTTGTTCCCAAGTATTTACACGTATCCACCTTTGCAAACTGTACTCCCTGCATCCTCACCATTCCTCCATCCTCCCTCCCAATCACACACATATATTCCATCTTAGTCCTGCTGAAAATCATTCCTCCCCCTCTAGACCATACCTCCACCTCTCCAGGATTTCCTCAACCTGTTCCCTACTCTCACTACAGACCACAGTGTCATCTGCAAACAGCACAGTCTAGGGGGACTCCTGTCTGATCAAGTCTGTCAACCTGTCCATCAGCACTGCAAATAAGAAAGGGCTCATAGCTGATCCCTGATGTACTCCCACCTCCACCTTAAACATACCTGTCACTCTCCATGCAGAACCCACTGCTGTCACACTAGCCTTGTACATATCCTGTAGCATTCTTACGGATACCTCTGCCACACCTGACCACCTCATACAATACCACGACTCCTCTCATCCCCATCAACACTCTCAGAGCAAACATTGCATCGGTACTGATCTTTCCTGGCATGAAACCATGCTGCTGATCAGTAATCCTCACCTTCCTTCTTAGCCTAACTTCCACCACCCTTTACCATTACCTCAGGCTGTGACTGATCAATGTTGTCCCTCTGTTACCATAGCTCTGCACACCACCCTTATTCTCATAATCAGTACCCAAAATAATTTCATCCACTCTGCATCCATCCTCTCATCTCCCTAGATTACAGTAAAAAAATCCAGTTAAAAAGACCACTGCCATTTGTCCTAAACACATCCATGCTTCCAAAAGTATGTCATCTGGACCAATAGCCTTTCCATTTTTAAACCTCTTCATAGCTATCCTTATATCCCCCTTGATAATATGTTGCATATCCTGATTCACCATACCCATATCATCCAACCTTCTCACTCTCTCATTCTCTTCATTCAACAGCCCATCAAAGTACTGTTTCCACCTGCTCGACACACTCTCCTCGCTAGTGAGTGCAGTACCACCATTATCCTCTCTCAGCCTTATCTGCTGCACACCCTTCCTAGCTACATGCCTCTGTCAAGCCAATTGGTACAGGTCCTATTCTGCATCTTTGGTGTCCAATCTCACATACAACATTTCAGATGCCCCTCAGCCTTTGCCACCACTCTCTTTGCCATGCACCCCATCTTCCTATACACCTGTATAATTTCTGCATCTGTCTGACAATCCCACTTTTCCTTGGCCAACCTCTTTCTCTGTATACTTCCCTGTACTTCCTCATGCCGCCACCAGGTCTCCTTGTCCTCCTTCCTCTGTACAGATGTCACACCAAGCCTCATTCTACTCATCTCCCTTACTAGCTCGGATGTAGTTAACCAGATATTTGCTAACTCTTCACTGCCACCCACTGCTTGTCTTAACTCTTCTATGAACTCAACCTCACAATCACCCTTTCTCACTATCCACCATTTGATCCATGGTGCTGCCCTCACACTCCCTCCCTCTTCATGATCACCAATGTCATCCCACAGACAATCTTCCATGCTGCCTAACTACACTTTCCCCTGTCACCACTTCACAGTTACCAATCCCCTTCAAACAGGCCCACTTGCATAGGGGATAATCCACCTGTGTGCATCTTCCTCCACTCTTGTATGTCACCCTATGCCCCTCGGTCTTGTAATACCATGTATTCACCACACTCATGTCCAACCTCTGTTGTAAACACCACCACCATCCCACCTTCTGCATTCCTTTGTTTAACACCATACCTACACATCACTTCTGCATCCCCTCTGTCCACTTCACCAACATGCCTATTGAGATCTGCTCCAATCACCACCAATTAGAAGAGCATATGCACTAACAACTGTCAGCATTACACCATCACCATCAACTCCCAGTCTCCTGAACATCACTCTACCCAACACTCTTATCACCTCCAGAAACACTCTTGGCATAATGTTCCTTCAGGTTAACCCTACACCATTTCCCCTCCCATACTCACCATGATAGAACTATTTGTACCCAACTTCAATACACACCACTGTACACTCCTTCCATCTGGCGTCTGGCACACACAATATATCCACCTTTCCCCTGTTCAGCATATCAGCTAGCTCTGTCCCCATACCAGTCATACTCACAACATTAACAGTTCCTACCCTCATTACCACACAGCTAGCCTTTCACCTCTATACCTGCCATATGATCATCAGACATCCTCCAGGGTATGTCTGTGAATGCAAAGGTTACTGCACAATCAAATAACATATGTGTGATACAGCAATATGAAGAAAGTGTCACTAATTATGGCCCATAGCCCACCATGTATGTGTGTTGTCCTACAGATGTTATGCCTAACAGGTTGACATGACTGACTGAGTAGCAAGACTGCCATTACAGTGTGCCATATTGACATAGAATGGAAATGTATAGCAGGGATTACCTGTGCATATCTATGTATGGGTAGGTGAACCTGGTTGCCTCATAACACTTGACATGGGATGCAAAACATCAGTTAAATAAGCTGTACAAGTACACGTGTAACCTTAGTTTCTGTGCATCCAACAGAGTTACACTTCTACAGTTACTGACTGTGTCATTGCCCTGACACAGACATGGGTAGTATAATAAGCATGAATATTACATTGAAATTGTAGAGGTGGCAAACTCTGTTATGACCCTGTGTCCATGGCTACTGCAAACAGATATATGACCACCCACATAGCTGTATGATCTCAGCAATACCTTACTTGTAAAACCTGTCAACACCAATGTAGAGAAAACCCCTTTGCTGGACAGCAGCAATGCACAAAGCACATAAAGTGATGCTATATTGGTTGTACAGGACAAAGTAGGAGCAGGCTTCAACTGGTGGCATGTCATCCTTTGTCTGAATGAACATAATAGGTCACAGGTAAATTACTGTAAGGCTAACTATGAGTACAGTTTGGACACATCCACTAAGGGTACTCACAAGGCCATCTTCACATATGTCTGCAGTCCCAGAGGCACCAACCCAACCCACCCTGTAATGGTGGTCAATCACAGCACATACACACACATCATAGCTACAGCCAACCTCCTGCAGACAGGTTTAGAGCAGACATTACCACCCTGAATCAACATCAGTATAGGTGGATATGCACAGCACATGCACCCCTCCCCTCATCATCATGGATCAGGTCCAAACTGCCTAATCAAAGCTGACAAAAGCAAGTTTCCTTGGGGCCTGATAACATTCCTGTCTGCATCCTACATGAACCCAGGCATATGCTTCCAGCTCCATTACACATTGCATGCAAGCAAAGCCTGAGCACCATTGACATCCCATCTGCAAGGAACATGGCCACTGTCATCCCTCTGCACAAATGTGAAAGATGAATGGTGGTTTATGCAATATACTTTCCCTCATTGGGGGGAACATGACACATCAGGAGCAGGAGTACAATGCATGTTCATACAGTGCTGCCAGGTACAGGAGTATGATGTGTTTGTAAGTGGTGGCTAATGATAGTCCATATGCATGTGCTGGCTCTGTAAAGAACTCTGGGCAATGTCTGAGGTTCTGTGATGTGTTTCCCTGTGTATGTCCTCCAGGTGCCATGCAGCGGCAAATGCCTTACATCGATGCAGAGACAGCAGCCATCACAGAAGCTATAATCTTAAACTATGGCATCAGTAGCCAGCAAAATCTGCAGGAGCAGACTGCCATGTTGGATGAGATCATCCACAGAGTGAACGTGTTGGGCCACCATGGATGCACATATGATCAGGTCAGGCATAGAGCAACTGACCTGATATGTTGTGCACGGCAAAGGGCTGCTGATGTAGTGGGGGACTGTAATGCTACCGGTGGGGCCAGCCACACAGGCCCCACTTACACCAACAGAGGAGCTCCTTGGCAACCTTGGGGTAGCTCCCACACAAAAACTCAAACACAGGAAACAGCAGTTGTGTAGGTGGGTGGAACCCAGGCAACAGGCGAGTATCATCCAGGTAAGGCCAAAGTGCACATCAATGTAATGAGGTAGCATTTAAGCTGTCTTCTACAGAGTCTCTAGATGCATATGTCAGTATAAATTTGATTAGTGGGTGGGATTTTGTAATGCACACAAGTGCACATCTACGGTGAAGGACAGCAAATTGTGTAATACCATAGTGTGTACAGTACCTGTGCAGAAACGTAGCGTTCATCTTGTAACAATGCCTAATCTGAATCTGCTGACAATACCTCTCCCTCACAATTACATAGGTCCCTCTGGTCTGCACATGGGACAAATGCCTGAACCTAGTAAGTATGGGGTTTCCCTGTTGTGGCTCACCAGTACCTCAGGCATGCTAAGGTTAATGCATGTGACCATGCACACAACTGTTACACTCAGCCATTTGGCAATATCTGCAGGTTCACCTGTGGTGGTGTTTACTGCATTGCATCATGGTGGTCATGACAGGGGCCTATTTGCAGGAGATGTCACATACCTGTAGCATACTTTACAAGCTGTCATTGCAGGACACCTGGACAAAGACCAACAAAATGGGCAGATAAAGGCCCAAAAATAGGGTCATATTGTAGAAATCAGTGGTATACAGTGCATATAAATGGTGTACACACCTGTTAGAATGCCAGGTATGTGTGATATACAAAAATGACAGCACAATAGACAAGTTCAGAATACTTCCAACCTTTCATGTGACCTCTAACGTGTACAATTCAATTATAAAGCAAACAAATCTGTCATGGGAACAATAATGACACATAATAGTACAACAATCTAGATGCATATGTGTGCACAGGCTGATGTTAGTACTGTGTTGAGGCAGCTTTCAATATAAATACAGCAATACATCTTATTGGGTACACAACAGCCATCAATTACAGAGACTATTTGATTAACATCAACTAACGGTCAGCTGTCCTACCAGGATTATCCCAACATATACCCCGTTGGCTGCTACAGCAACAGCCATGGTTCACATAGAGCTGATGAAGCTGCTAAGGGACCACATGTTTGAGATGTATCAGCCTGGGGAAGGGTACCCAAATATTCCCACAGCATTGCACATGCAATGGAATACAGTGCAGACAGTCATCAAAAGGTGGTGAAAATATGGGGCTACAGTGACATTACAAAGGAGTGGACATCCCAAAAAAGTCTATGAGAATACAAGACCAAAACTGGCCAGGGAGGCTGCCAGGAGCCCTACAGCAACAGTGTAGCAGGAATCTCCAGCAAGTACTGGGTGTGTGCTACATGTCACAACAGCCTTCCATGGTCTCCACATGTCCTGCCTATAGGGTAGGGTTGGAAGATGGCAGGAGTTCCTCACACCAAACAATATCCAGGCCTGGTAAAAGTCTAACGATAAAACAGCAGGTCTCCAAATAGCAAGTGGGAAAATGTGTTATGGTAATATGGAACCGTGGTTGTACTCATTGGCCACAATTCTGACAGGTGTGTTTGGCACAATATCACCAATGCACATCACAACACCACCACCCCCATTGTGAAGCATGGGGATGGCAGTGTCCTGCTTTGGGGTTGCTGTTCACAAGCTGGAACTGGTGCTGTAGCCAAGTTAGAGGGGATTGTGAAAAGTTCCAAATACTGGTCACTTGTGGCTCCAAAATGTTCTGGTGTCTGCCACATAGCTGTGGATGGTGAAAAATTCGACCTTTCCACACAACAAT